>NW_023494810.1:28234631-28509631 GCF_904425465.1 Colossoma macropomum | reverse complement strand
GAAATCGAAAAAGAACAAGAGATAGAAGGAAAGAGAAAAAGAAAAGAAAAGAAAAAAAAATGAGAAAAAAGAAAGAAGGAAAATATGAGAGAGAGAGAGAGAGAGAGAGAGAGAGAGAGAAGGGGAGACAAGAACAACAAGGAGAATGAGACAGAAAACAAGAATAAGAGAGCGAGAGAGATTGAGAGAAGAGGGAGAAGGGGAGACAAGAACAACAAGAACAGAGAGAGAGAGAGAAGGAGAAAGATAACGATGAGGAATCGAGAGAGTAGATGAACAGAAAGAGATGGAGAGATGAAAAGAGAGAAAGACAAGAAGGAAAGAGTAAGAAAGAGCAAGATGAGACAGAGAGCAGGAGAAAGAAAGAGAGAACATGAACACAGAGAGAAAGAGCAAGGAAAGAGAGGAAGAGGGAAAATGAGAGAGATAAAGACTGAAAGACCAGCAAGAGAAAAAGAGGAGAGAACCAGGCAAGAGTGAGAGAGAGAAAGAGCGACTGAGAACAAGAAGGAAAGAGAAAGAAAAAGAGAACAAAGAAGAGCACAAGATAGAGGAAAAGAAAAAGAAAATAAGAAAAAAGAAAAAGAAAAAAAAGAAGGAAAATGAAAGAAGGCAGAAAGAGAGAGAGGTAAAAGGAGAGCAAGATGAGACAGAGCAGGAGAAAGAAAGAGAGGACATGAACAGAGAGAAAAAGGGAGGAAAGAGAGGAAGTGGGGAAAATGAAAGATAAAGACAAAGAACAATAAGAGAAAAAGAGGAGAGAACAAGGCAAGAGTGAGAGACAGAAAGAGCGACTGAAAACAAGAAGGAAAGAGAAAGAAAAAGAACAAAGAAGAGCACAAGATAGAGGGAAAAAGAAAAAGAAACAAAAGAGAAGGAAAATGCGAGAGGGAGGCAGAGAGAGTGAGAGAGAAAGAGAGAGAGAGAAAGGAGAGAAAGATAGAACGAGAATGCAAAGGAGCAGGAAAAACCCGGAAAGGCTGGAAGCTGCGGTTCTGCTACACTGGGGTCTTTGCTTCATTATCTAGTCACGCCTGTAGCTGTGACATTTCCAGACTTGTTACCCGACTTTTTAATCGGTGTGAAAAATTGACTCGTGCTCCGAATAGTCACAGCTGCATGCTAAATCCTGATTTGACACCATTTTCCCCTTTTCTCTATTTCCTCCTGGCATTATCAAACTAAAAAAACAGACAGGCCACAAATACAGACTGTTTTGAGGCTTTTGTTTTTGTAATGATATTTGACGATTGCTTAGTATCTGTTGTTTCTCTGGTAAACTAATGTAAATATTACACTGTACAGCTTATCTTTGCATCTTTAAAGGCCATTAGGCTTCAGTCCCAGTATATATGTCTATACACTGCAAACATTCAATAAAAGAACACCTTACATTGAGAATGAAGCAACATTTTGAACATCACTGCATTCAACCACAAGAGCATTATTGCATGTAACATCCAGGCAACCTGCTAGGCCACCTCCAGCTGGTAGGAGGGACCAGAGAGCCAGGACTGAGTAATTAGGGTTGAGTAGTAGCAGCTGTGGGCACCCTACTTAAGGGGTGCTCACACGCTGCTCGCTACTTAGTCTTGAGTTCATGCTGCTATGTGTATGGTGCGCTGACTCAGCCGGTAACTTTGGTATCTGTTTCGAGTCTTTGCTTTTCCCAAATTGTTCTCCAGTGTAAGTATTCAAAATAAATCTCCCGAGTGTGTCTCACTCTCTGTGAGGAGAGGGTGAGATTGAAGAAGGGAGTTTTTTGGTTTCAGTTCCAGGGAGCTCTTAGTTTGGGTCATCCTTTTAAGTCTTTAGTTAGCACTGCCCTTACTCCTTTGGTGGCATGCTGTGTAGCATGTTAATGCAGTGATTGAGGGTTTGATCCATAGATATACATACCTAGATGCCACGTTGGGTACAGCCAGACACGTCAATGGCGCCGCAATTTTGGGGTGGTCAACATTGCTGCTGGACTGAAAAATACTGTCCAAAATTATACTATATATTATACAATATATTATACTATTTCAAGAATATTGCACTCAAAGTGAGATAGGATTATGTAACAGAGGGAACGCAGTGATCCACGCTCATGTTTGTGTGATGTTTATGTGTAGATATGGTCGTGTGGTTGGTGAGGCACAGAGAACCTGTTGATGTGATTGTTTTACCTCTGGTTTATATTAATCTTATTTCATTTAATAATCTATTCAGGGAATCTTAACTTTATGTAGTAGTTATTTATTTACAATGATAATTAATGTTTTGTAGCTCGGTAAGTTATAGCACTTAATCCATGTAGATAATATATAATAGATACACAATAGATTAACGTTAGCACCTTCTGACTTGAACCTGGAGTTATTGTCTTATTTGCCAGCTTCTTGTTCGAATTGTCCCATTCACCTTCAGACACCAGAAAGTGAAAAAGCAGCTTCAGGCACCAGAAGGTGATTGCTGCACCATTTAAGGTAGAACGGGAAAACTCAAACAAGAAGCTGGCAAATAGGAAGCCAAATTTAGCTTTGTCCTTCTTACTGTGTTTTTGGGGGGGTTCTTTTATTTTTGTGTATTAAGGTTAGAAGTGATTCACACATTGATGGACTTGCGACACATTTTGGGTGTGCGTACACAAAACAGTGCAGTATATCGTTCAATTTCAGCCAATAAGTAAGCCAACTAGCAAGCAGTGTAGCTAATTAGCCCAATTTGACGCATTAGTTGGCCTAAAATAACCAGAAAGACAAACTAATATTCATGGTTAATTAGGCTGGTTAGTTAGGTTGGTTCCATCTGTCAAGCAGGTGGAAAATGAACTAGAACCAGAATCTGTTGGTTCTTGTTTGGATCTTGTTTTTAAATGCGCAGTGGAAAAACGTCCATAGTGTAAATCAGGAGCTGGACTGGGTTGCACCACGTTTGCGTAAGTTTATACTTAAGTTTGTCTGTAAAGTCTTTACTAAGTCCTTAGTTACACTAGTTAGTTTCAAACCATCCTTTTACTAAATTTGGTTGCATCACAAATCTGTAAGTCATGTCTTTAATAGTAAAAATGAACCAATGTTTATGTCGCTTCAACATGACGGTAACATGTTCAGAACCAATCAGTAAACCCGCTGCCATGGAAATGCGACGGCAGCTGCTCTGATTTCTTCATAGAGAAAATATCCAGCATAGAAGAGAACAATGTGTACAGGTTAAACTGAATAAAACCATCTACAGCCACTGTCTGTTTATTCTGTAATATTTCCATCAGACAACCAAATATGCAGCTTTTTAAATGCTGGTTTCTGTATAACCGACACAACAGCAGATCAGCATAGCCGTTTGTGGTGCTGCTGAGTCTCACTGAGCTGGAGCTGTGGGTGTTTAGCCTCATGCTCGGAGTTTAAACCAGGGTGATGATTAGCTGTAAGTAAAATCTCAGCATATAGCGTTTAAAATTATTAGCTTGGTTAACCAAAAAAGTCATGTTTTTAGTCTTTTTTGTGCTTCCTACATGGTTCCTGATGGTTTCCCCAAAACTTACACCTGCTGATGTGGAGATTTAATAGCTACTAAGCTCAACGTTAAAACTAGTTTGTGTGGTGCAACTTGTTTGGATTTAATAATGCACAAACCTGAACTTAGTAAACACTTATGTTACAACTAGTCTATGTTTGAACCTACGCAGAGCTGGTGCAATGGGCTACTGGTTTTAAGCTCTTTACTGAAAAGTTTTACATCTAGTACACAGTGTGAAATGCTGAAAACATAAATCAGACGAGTACCTGTCAGGCCACTAAAACACAGTTCTTTATTGTAAACATTTTATTTCATACAGTGTTAAATACAAAAGCTTTGGAATAATGTATACCTTTAAAGAAATACTCCAGCACTTTTCAACCTATTCTTGATCTACTGCATCTGTAGCATATGGTGGATTACAACAGACAATAATTTCAATATTGAGCTTTCCCAGAACTTAAAAAAGAACAGAAAAACCACTGACTTAAAACTCACTTATAATAGAATCCAATGGGCAGTTGCTGAATTCCATTAGTAAACATTAATGCAAAGCATATACTGCTGTGCACATATTCACTTTCATGAATTCTTCTGTGTTGACTGTATTTTAGCAGACAGTCCATTTGTTAATTTAATTATAAACTGACTATAAACTTTACATCACTAACATTGTGCAAAACACTTACAGTACAGTACAGTAAAGTACAGCCCCACTGCTCTTAAACGCTAAGACCATCTTAAAGGGGAACTCCTTTGACTCGTTCAAAATGTCTGCATAAATAAATGGTTGAGAGGTCAACAAAATCATTGAGTGGTTTGATGTGAAATGCTTTTTTCTAGTGCAGTGGTCGGCAACATGTGGCTCTTTTACTGCCCCGTTGCGGCTCCACAGCAGAATTAGATTTTTATTTTGCAGTAAAATAAAGCTCAGCTGATCGTTCAACACAGTATAACAATAAATGGTCTTAAATGCTGGAGTTAATGTAGAACTGCTAATTCACCCTTTAACCCTGAAGATCGGCGTGAAGACTGCTGGTCACCATAGCAACACAGACAACAATCTCGCCTAGCTAGTAACTAACAAAACGGCAAAGAGAAAGATTTAAGACGAACATCGATAATTTGAAGACAAATGGACTTGCATTTATAATCACTTCAGCTGGTTTCCTGATACGTTTAATCTGCAGCGAGAAACTGTCAAACACAAAGTTGTGAAGCTGAAGTCAGTTTTTCATTCAAATTGTTCTGTTCCACCTTAAATAGTGCAGCAGTTGCATTCTGGCGCCTCAGGCACCATTTAAGGTAGAACGGGAAAATTCAAACAAGAAGCTGGCGAATGAGAAGCTTCAGCCTCGTAAAGAGTCGAACGCTTTTTTACAAAAAACATTTACTTTTGCAGAAAAGTTTCCTGCTGGAGATGTGAGAAAAGCGGCTATAGCTGAGCTAAAGCTTAAAGCAGAGCAAAGTAAGTCTGCGTTGTCATTTATATTATATATTTTTATCCTATACTAGAACATTAGCACATACTGAGACACACAGACAAGATGGTAAAATGTTGTGGCTCCCAAGGTGGTTTGATTTTTGTTGGGCTCTTCTTAACATTTAGGTTGCCGACACCTGGGCTACAGGTACTTCGTGAGTCAGAACTGTCCACAGTGGTGGTGATAGGAACCACACGTCTGAAGCGTTTGATGTCTCCAAAAGCTACTTCACCGAAAGTTATTACGTGTTGCCTGAGACATTGTTTTATGATAGTTTTGTGACAAGCAATTAGGACTAAAACATAATTTTATGAACACAGTCATGGCAGAGAGGTACATCCAGTGATATGGGGCAAAATATTCCCTTAAGGAAACTTGGTTTTATCATCATGAGCATTACATACAAAAACATACAAAAACTCTTTACCATCGTTTTGGACAGTAAATAAAATGACTGTATTTGCATATATTTGGTTCCTATCTCCACCACTGTAAAGAAATCAGACTTAAGTTTTCCCACAATGCACTATATCACAACAACCCATTCTGAATAACTTTGTTTACACCTCGACTACTGAATTGTGAAGGAAAAAAATCAATGTAACCCCCTTTTAAATGTTAGAGGTAGAGTAGAATTTCTGATATCAATACCAACTGACTATAGTAAAGGCCAAAGGATTCAGTAAAATACAGCAAATGAATTCTGTAAACAGCACAGATTTCTCGTCAGATTTATAAAGCTCTGCTGAGGAGTGTTGCATAAAAGAGTGCTTTGAATGTGAATGTGGCACCATTAAAAAAAAAATCAGGCCACCCAAAAACACACTGGCCCTTATTCATCAAAGTTGCATAAAAAATGGCGCATTTAATGACGTACAAACTACTCCGCGTCTGATTCGTGAAGCTTTTGTACGGCGTGGAAACAAGTGGAGATTTGAGTGCAAATGATGAATCAGCTTCAGTGCATAAAATCAAGCGCCAACCTACCCCACCTCATTTGCATACCATTTACATGAAGCACACCCTAATTCTTGCAGATGTTTCTGTATGGAGTCATTGAAATGACAGCATTTAGCATCTCTCAAGCCAATGCTTGTTGTCGTAGGTGGGGTTTGAGGTTGAGCGCACTGTGCCCCCTACTGACCACACTGTGTAGTGTTAAAGTTATGACGACTACAAAGAATGAAATGTGAAATAAACAGATTGTCTTAGGTTGTGAAGTTGGAATCAGGGACTGAAAAAGATCAGATCATGAATTTTGGTGTTTAATTCACCTATTACTCTGCAACATCTCCATTAATATCATTTATTACTTATACTATTTATATTGCTTATAATTTGAAAATGCTTCCTTGATTTAGTTAGTCTTTTTCCCTCTTACGTGTTTTGTTACAAAATGACATTACCTGCCCATTACGAACTACTGCCTCCCCCTGAGTACAGGCCCGCTGACCACTAGAGGGTGCTTTACGGCCCACAGGTTGAGAAACGCTGTGATTGCTGATACTGTTAATAGCTCTGGTTAGTTAACCACAAATCAAGCATGTTTTCAGGCCCTTAAACGTTTACGCTCAAATTTAATTCAGTCCAACCAGACACAAGTTTGATTGTGCAGAAACAGAAAGATGAACTTGCCCTCGTCTTAAGATCAGATTTGACTGTTTGCAACTGATGAATAAGGGCCGTTGTCATTTTATGAAATCAGCTTAATGAAAATATTCCCACATTGTACAAAAAGAGGCCAAATACTGCAGCATATCTAAGAACCAGTAACAACTGACTGCACCATCACTGGAGCCTCGAGGACACGCTGAATGTTACAGGTAGTATTTAAAGTGACATTTAGGCCAATTAAGCCCTTTTCGCTACAACATTAACACGCGGATATTTCTTTTTTTGTGCGCTCAGTTCACTGATCATTTGGAAGCTGCTTAGCTTAGTGCCGGGGTGCTCAATCCTGGTCCAATCCTGGAGATCTACCACCCTGCAGAGTTTTGCTCCAACCCCAGTCAATCACACCTGATCCATGTAATGAAGGCCTTCAGGGGCATCTGAATAATAGAGTCAGGTGTGCTGGATCTGAACTGTCCAGGGTGGTAGATCTCCAGGAGCAGGACTGGGCACCCCTGGCTTAGTGTAACATTTCGTCACTCTGTAATAAAACCAAAAATGTTTTGAAATAGTTACTTTATTAAAAAAAACTTAACGTTAAAATACGCTACTGTAACAACACTTCATTTCAAGTAATATCTGACTATTTCTGCTAGTCCATTTATACACCATTTAAAAAAGGGGTTCCTCGAGGGTTCTTTAGTAAAGGCACTGGTTATATATGGAACCATGACGACTCAAAGAACCATTAGAAGAATTTTATGGTTCTTTGCGATCCAGGAAATTATTATTCAATCAAATAAGTTAGTATTTAATCTATTATTATTATTATTATTATTATTATTATTATTATTATTATTATTATTAAAGAGCCTTTTAAAAATTGTTCCATATAGCACCAGAAATGGAGCCGTATGCTTGCTAGTAATACATTCTTAGCAAAAAAGGTTCTATACAGTACCAAAAACAGTTCTATGACCTAAAGCGCTACCCTTTTAGTTGCTATATAGAACCATTTAATTAAAATAACCACATACAAGTCCTCCATCATAGAGAAGAACCATTTGACCATGCAAAGAACCATTTAAGCATTTAAACGGCTCTTTTGATTTTAATAGTTCTAATATGGCCATCGCCTTTACTAAAGAACCCCTTTTTCAGTTTTATCCCTATGTCTGCAGCTCCAAAAGGCTAGGGGGCGCACTGATGTATTCATCAGACTCTAAACGGGCAAAAAAGGCAGCTGCCAAAATAGTGGCTGATATTTTTAGAGTCACAGGATGCTCTTACTTATAAAATATATTTCAATTACATTAAATAACTTATTTTACACTGGACTGTCTTCGGTCTCTGTTTTGGCCTGAGGTGCCCCGTTGTCTTCTGCCTGGTTCTGATTGTGCTCTTCCACTACACGGTCACTCTGTTGGACCTCACACTGTCCTCTCCTTTCCTCCAGTTCGGCGCTCTTCTCCTGGGCACGCTTGGCCCGGTCCAGCCGTCTGTAGTTAAAGTAGTTCATGGTGAAGAGGAACAGGCCAGCGGTCAGCATCACGGCTCCACACATGTAGAACATGTAGCTGTAGTCTCCGAACATGTCCACCAGCGCACCTGCAGAGAAAGAACACAAAGTAAGAATTCAAATCAGTAAAGTTTGGAAAAAAGTTCTGAACAGTTTTCAACTTTTCCAAATACAGTTGGCCAATTTGTTGCTGGAGCCACAAGGCTAATGTAGCTAACAAGTAATAGAAGGTGACCTCATCAATAAGCATCGTGCTAACTGCGTGTTTGAAATCGTGTTGAGTAAAAATGAACAACATTCAGGCCTCAGTATGGCTGCTGCTACTGTTTTTTAGCTATGAAATATATTTTTGCCAATATTTTAGAGATAATAGTAAGTCATACAGCAGAAACCATATAATCAAATCTATTTGAGATTACAGCTCAACACAGTCTGAGGTAAGTGTGCCATAATTTAGGGATGGTGTTAGCACAGTGCTAATTAATGGATATAACCATTACTTGTTAGTCTAGCCTTGTAGTTTTAGTGCCAGAATGAAGAAGAAAACTTCAGACATCACTTTAGACCAGCACATATGTGGCAAAACCAGAATGTGTTGTACTTTAAATGCTGGTATGCTAGTCAACCAGCATGACCATGATGGGTGTCCAGCTAAAGCAGCACCACACCAGCATAAACCAACTTAGACAAGTATGGAATTCATGCCTGGTCTAAGGTGTTGTTTTTCAGCAGGGGTGGCTGATCAACTATATTGATGTTAAGGGAAAAATTCTGTAAATTTGGTTTTTATTAAGGTTAGCCAACTAGCCCTCTAGCTAAAGTGTTGGTGAGCTAGCTTACCTTAATGTTAGCTCAAAAAGTTAAGGTCTGGGTTAGAGTTAGTTACTTCCTCAGCCAGCTACTACAAACTGTTCCTTCAAAATAAAAGGGTTAAGATAAGGTTACTTATAGTCCCATCCATGTTAGCTAGCTAGCTAATAAACACTGAAAGAATGATATTATTGAACTGTTTTTAATTATGTAACAAAAAAAAAAAACGTCCTGCGATTCTCCTTCAACAAAACATCCAGTTTCTTCCGAGTCTGTCTGGCTCTTTACTCTAAATAGTTTCCTGCTCAGCTGTTTCTTATACTAATAACAGGCTGGTGCTGATGTGCAGGAGAGACAGGGAGACTGAGTATTTCTTTATGGGTGAAATCAATATGAAACTCCACCAACTCACGCCCCCCCCTTTTAACACGAGGAGGTCCTGCCTTCCTTCTGCAAACTCTTTGGCCACAATATTGTGACCTTTCCTCGTAATATCCCACTTTAATGTTATAATTCTACGATATTATTATTGAAATAGTATGACTTTATTCTCAAAATATCACGGCTTTATTCTAAAAAATACAACTTTTTCTCTCGAAATACTACGAGTTTATTCTCGAAATATCATACGACATTTTTCTCAAAATATTATGACTTTTTATCTCAAAATTTTACTTTATTCTCGAAGTCTACTATTTTTATTTTTATTAACAGTGGCCCTAAAACGCCGTCGCTCAAAATCTAACAAAACCACCTCCAGCTTTTTTGTCGTAGTAGCAATGGGACACATCTTACAGCGCGTGACAAAAAAGTGAAAACTTGGAAGCTCGGAAATTTCCCGCATGAGAAATTTGCTCCTTTGCTCCGACAGACTGGAAGAAAGTGTTTCCCGCTCAACAAGTGGTGCTGCGGGGCCGAAGGGCAGTTTTCGGGGCAGCTACACCAATTAAAACCCTGCTCCTAATGAGTCCTGCTGGTGTGAAGATGATAATGGGGGAGTGTTGCACTGCCCTCCGGTCTCGGCCACACCAAATAGCGCCGGCGTTTTTGATTGATGGCGGCGTTGCGTTGTTTCAGGGCGTGTGCTGATGCCCAGCATCCTCGTTATGGCTGGCTCTTGATTGGCGATGCAGTAATTACGCTCCATCTGTTGAAGTCACCTATTTTTTTTTTTCTCTTGTTCTCTTCCCCTCGCATGTATTTATTGCTTAATTATCACACAGGTAAGGGCTTCTAATGAGAGAGGGGGATGAACCGAGATTCATTAAAAACCAGGAAAGCAAAAGGCTAATTACTGCCATTTCCTCTCTTCTTCCTCATTAGGCTGACCCAGAGGTTCTCGGGGAGTGGCGTGGAAAGGCTGCGTAACAAGGAGATTCGGTACTGGGGGGACGTAATGGTTTTGGCCCACTGGAGAAGAGTGCTGAGTGTGTGTGTGAGAGAGAGTGTTTGTTTTCATGCATTTGTAGGAAAAAAACAGCGAATAACAGACAATATCAGCACCAAAAATGATCCTGACTTTTGTAAAGTGCTTTTTACAAAAAATCTGTTTTCATTTTTTACAAATTAAAATGGTTACAACATTTATTTTTTGCTTTTTGAGGAGATGTTTAGGGTTAGGTTTAGAGTTAGGCTTAGGCCATTCTTATTATATTCACATATATGCAATACATATGGGACATAATGTTACATATAGGTACAGTCGTATGCAAAAGATTGAGGATGTTTTGCTGTTAAATTAACATGTCCTCTATAGAGAACATACTTAAGTATGGCATTATTTCAGAGCACATTTTCTTATTAATACCTGAGTTTAACACACTGGGGGAAAAATATAAATTGTGCCATAACTTTTGCCCAGGCCACAATTTATATTTTATTTTTCCAATATGTTAAATTCAGCAAATAAATAGTAAATGAGCATTAAAACAGCATTAGAATTTGTTTTAAATTTAAATTTAACTTTAAAAAAAAAAAAATCAACAAAACATTTGACCAACTCTATATATAATACACATGGTGCATTATTATTACATATACATTCATACACACAATACATATGGGACATATTATTACTTATAAGCACTTACACACACAATACAATACAGGAGACGTGTTATGGGACACAGGCCTCATAAACATATGGGTATGTATGATCCCATGTCCTGACAAGGTATAAAAACAAGTGTATGTGTGTGAGAGAGTGAGTAGGTAGGTGCTTATTTACTCTATTAAACACACGCCTCGGTACCAGGGTCCAATAAAGCCCACATATTTCCACCTCATTAAAAAAAAAGGACAGAGTTGCCAGGTCCTCCGTAACGAAGCCGGCCAAAAGTAAATCAAAACTGGCCAAGACAGAGATCCAATTCAGAGCACTGAACAGGTGTCCAGAACAATGCATGCTCATTAAAGGCCTGCTACAACATGGCCTACCTTTCTGTGTTCAGGCAATTTGACACCGTTTTCAGATAAATAATAGATCAAGCCAAGGAGTAAAGCAAAGTCTCCTGCTACTGCATGTCAAAACTAGCTGCCCTCATAAAAAAAAAAAAACATCTAAGTGAGCGTCCATCTGTCCATCTGGCTGCAGTACTTATGAAAAAATGGGACTCCAATGGGATTCCTGGCTTCTGGTTCTAATTTCAGACCGTACTAATAGAGGCGTGGCTTATTTCTTACGTACATTGTCTCACTTTGGCCCATATGGTTCCATAGCTTTATTTGACTAAATTAGAATGCCTTAAATATTTCACTTACAGTAACTTCAGCTGTAAAATCGCTGAAATAACTGAAGCCAGAGGACGTTCAGCTGCCCTATCAACCAGATGTTTATCCCTTAAACCTCAATTACATAAAAAAAATATCTGATCTAGCTTAACAGAGTAACTTTAAATGTGCATACAAAATTTTGGGCCAATACAGATTTAATTTCCAATCAAAACGGCAAGTTACTAATTAATTCTTCAGATATTTCTAACGATAATCCACTTGCATAAGGAAGGAGAAAGTCAATGGGAAAAACAGAGAAAATGGGACTCCTAACAACCACCTGGAAGAGCTGGTAGACACCAAAACTGTCCCCATCAGATAAACAGCCAATAAGTATTAGTTATTCATTTTCTGCACATCTTTTAAGATTAGATTTAAGATATTTGCATTTAAGTCTACTTGCATAAGCAAAACTGAAAGAAATATAAGTGGAAAAACATGAGTTTCCACAACTAGAGTTCAAAAAGTCTAAAAGATTAGAGAAAATGCAGCTCCTAACAACCACCTGGAAAACCTGGTAGACACCAAAACTGCCCCCATCAGATAAACAGCACTTAAAGCTTCCATCACTGAGAGAGAGGAGAAAATCAAGCTGCTTCAGATCTGAAAACATCCACAGGTGTTTCTGTCCATCCTTCCACTGTGAGAAGACGACTCAGCACTGTGGGTCTGAAAGGATGTGTAGCTGTCACGAAGAACCTCACTGAGAAAAGGAGACGGACACATCAAACAAAGAAGCTGAACAATGGACCGACCACCCCAGAGTCCAGACCTCAACCTCACTGACTGTGTTTAAGATTACTTGGATCGTGAGAGGCAGAAAATGCAACCAACCTCTAAGACTGAACTTTGGAAGTGTGGAAAAAATATCCCTGCAGATTTGTGTGAAAAACTGAAAGCAAGTCTAAAATGAATGGAAGCTGCAATAAAGGTAAAGGTGGACACACTGAATACTGAAACACTTGATATTATATTTAGCTGCTAAGGCTTTTGTATTTTTTTTTTAAATATATGATTTTCCTAGTGCTGAAAAATAAATAACTTGTACTTAACAGCCATTTTGACTGGAAATCAAATAAATAAAGAGAGGATCTGTTAAGCTATACAGTACAGTGATTGACTAGCAACCCAATCACGGCGCTTCAAATGCAGTAATTCCCTTGCTGGGAAAGAGAATAGTTTTAAAGTAATTTAACTTTAAACAGCTTGCTAAATAATATTAAATAATATGTATATGTAATGGCACTAATAAGCCATTAGGCTCCTGTACAGCAAAGCATTTTTGTCCCAGGTGGTCAGTTGAGTTGTAAAATTCTGTAAATATAATACTTCATGGTTTCTCAAAGGCATCTCTAGCTGAATTCCAGAGTGCATCTGCTGTAACACTGGAAAAAAAACTTGTTTGTTTGTTTGTTTGTTTGTTTAAAAGCACAAAGATGTGGCTTGGGAACTCACTGAACTCATTCATGTGCACATAGTAGTTCGAAGTTCTTCCACAAGGGGATGCTATTAGCACACAGGTAGCTTTGGTGTGCATCCTTTAAATAGAAGAAACAGCCATGAACCCACACCAGCAGGAGCTCATGGATGCATGTTTTCGCAGCTTTTAAAACGAGAGGTAGTTGATTAGCAAAAGATGTTGATTTACTCAGTAATATATTATTAGTGACAGCACAGTTTTCGAGATATTGACACTGTTCCAACTCTGGAATGTTCGGTCTGATTGGGAATGGCTTTCGAAAATTCATTGTTAAATGACAATTTTTTCTCCATAGGAATGAATGGGGTGCAAAAGTTTGTCCACCCAGCTTATATCAGGATGATATAAGTCCATTAGCAACAACCCGTTAACCATGTGGGCCAACATAGAAACAATGAAGCAACCCCTAGGAACCATCAGGGATACTAGAGCAACCACCTAGCAACCACCTGGGATACAACAATGCAATGCAACCACTTGCAACCACTTAACATACCATAGTAACCATTTGGCATCACCCTAGCAACCGTCTAGCAACTGCTTGTGCGCAATCACTCTAAAGTTTCTTCAGGAAACTTTCTACTATAATAAGTGATTTACTTTAAAGGTGAGATGTTTTCTAGCGAAAGAGGAAACGTTTGATATGTGTTTTACTTTAAATCATTTAATAACGATAATAATAGCACAGAAAGTAGTTCTAAAGTGCAGCGGACAACATTTCTGCTCCGCCCTTGAGACACAGCACCTCTCTATGTGAGTCTAAACTAGGACCAACATGAAATCTCTCCGCTTTCAGTGAGCTGCAATCTATAAAGCGCTCCTGTTTGTTTTGCTTGGTGAAGGGCTTCTTCAATGGCTTTGACAAAACCCACTCTGTATGTGCGTGTGTTCTCTTCTCCTCCATGTTTACATCCAGAAAATCAAAACAAAATGAAAGTGCGGTGAAAAAGATGGGACTCTTCAGAAGGTGAGGCGCTTTCTAGCGATGGAGGAAACACGTTTAATTACATAGCACCTCAAAGGAGATGAAAAACCACACAAACACACACACACAGTGTATGAGAGACAAGGGGAACCAGGATCACCTTCAGCTCAGCTTTCATATCTGCTTTTTTACCTCTGAGGGTTTTATACTGGGATGTTTCTCACGAGGGACTCTGAGAAACATCAGCCCTCAGTAAAGAAACCGTCAAGTAGCAAAGTCTACAGTCAGCGAACGACTAACGTGGAGGACAGAACTACTACATAAAGAAACACTGTTCATTTAAACTGCCCCGAAAGTTCGAAAATATCTTTGAAATTTTCCGGTTTTGTTTGCAGTAAGTTTAATTTTCCCCCTAACTTCTCAAGTTAAATTTAAATAAGCAAATATACTGGCAAAGGTTTTGTTAGCATAAAACAGATGTGTTCTAATTAGGCCTGGAAAAGAGAACCAAAAGTTTTTGAAGTAATTTAACTTTAAACTGCTCACTATTACACAAAAACAAATGAGTATTCAGACCTTGCACATAATGTTCTGTTCTTTTTGAACACAAGGCATTAATAGAGACAGTAAAAAAAACTATATATATAATTACACCGATCAGGTATAACATTATGATCACCTCCCTGTTTCTACGCTCATTGTCCATTTTATCAGCTCCACTTACTACATAGGTGCACTTTGTAGTTCTACAGTTACAGACTGTAGTCCATCTGTTTCTCTGCATACTTTGTTGGCCCCCTTTTACCCTGTTCTTCAGTGGTCAGGACCCCCATGGACCCTCACAGAGCAGGTACTATTTGGGTGGTGGATCATTCTCAGCACTGCAGTAACACTGATGTGGTGGTGGCGTGTTGGTGTGTGTTGTGCTGGTCTGAGTGGATCAGACACAGCAGTGCTGCTGGAGTTTTTAAACACTGTGTCCACTCACTGTCCACTCTATTAGACACTCCTACCTTGTCAGTTCACCTTGTAGATGTAAAGTCAGAGACCATAGCTCATCTGCTGCTGCACGGTTTGTGTTGGTCATCCTCTAGTCCTTCATCAGTGGTCACAGGACGCTGCCCACAGGACACTGTTGGCTGGATATTTTTGGTTGGTGGACTATTCTCAGTCCAGCAGTGACACTGAGGTGTTTAAAAACTTCAGCAGCACTGCTGTGTCTGATCCACTCAGACCAGCACAACACACACCAACACGCCACCACCACATCAGTGTTACTGCAGTGCTGAGAATGATCCACCACCCAGTACCTGCTCTGTGAGGGTCCATGGGGGTCCTGACCACTGAGGAACACGGTAAAAGGGGGGCTAACAAAGTATGCAGAGAAACAGATGGACTATAGTCTGTAACTGTAGAACTACAAAGTGCACCTATATAGTAAGTGGAGCTGATAAAATGGACAATGAGTGTAGAAACAAGGAGGTGGTTATAGTGTTATGCCTGATCAGTGCACTTTTGTCCATTAGTATAGACAAAAGGATGTCAGTGTCAGAAACTACTTTTTGTTTATACTATTTACAACACTTGAGGCAAAGCATGTGATAATCTATTTTTGCAGTTTGAACAATGCTAACTGGTGAACATAAGCTTCCAAAGCTTGTTAGCTATGTTAGCCTCATAGCTCCAGTGCACGACCACAGAAGCAACCAAACATGCCTTGGCTGAGCCACTACATTTAGACTTATTCTGGAAAAACCAAGTGTTCCCAAACTTTTGACAGCCGTCGTTCTCCAATTACATAGACCTTGAGGCCTACAGATGGAGCTCCACTCCGGTGTTTACAATGTCTAAAGGGTCAGTTATATCTCTTTAAGGTGTGGACGCACACAGATTACTGTACAGACTGCTGATGTGGCAGCAGCACAGTCAGCAGTACAGTAGGCCGCAGACGGCCCCGGCAGTTTAGCGCCGGCCGAGAGGGACCGGGCGAGCTGAGAGAGAGTGAGAAGCGCGAGGAGACTTCATTACGCTTACAGCTACTTAGCTCCGGAAAAACACTCAGTAATTTGCAGACGAATCCTCGCGCGGCCAGCCGGGCGAGCAGCTACGCCCGATTTACAGCAGCAAATAAGCGTGACCAATTGCAGTCTCGCCCACCACTTTCACCAAGCCCAGGTCCGCTCCCTCACCACCCATAATCCAATTCTGCTGGAATGTCGTACAATAATGACACCCTGGAAAGCCTTCCCACCCTGACTCTGTGTACACGCATTAGTCACGCAGGGAGGGGGGGCAGGGAGGGGGGGCAGAGGAGGAAAGAGAGAGAGGGAGAGAGAGGGAGAGAGAAAGAGAGCAAAGAGATGGAAGGAGAAGGAAGAGAAAGAGAGAACAGAGAGAAGAAAAGAGTGAGAGAAAGGAGAGAAGGAAGAAATGAAAGGGAGAGAGAGGAAGAACAGAGAAAGATGAAAGATCTGGAAAAGGAGGGACAGAGAGAGAAAAGAGATGGAGAGATGGAGAGAGAGAGAGAAAGAGTAAAGAGATGGCGGGAGAGGGGAAAAAGAGTGAGGGAAAGAAGAGAAGGAAGAAATGAAAGGGAGAGAGAGGAAGAACAGAGAAAGAGAAAAGATCTGAAGAAGGAGGGAAAAGAGATGGAGGGGAGAGAGAGAAAGAGAGGGAGGGAGGGAGAGCGAGAGAGAGAACGAGTAAAGAGATGGAGGGAGAGGGAAAAAGAGAGAAAGAAGGAGTTAGATAAAGAACAGAGAGGAGAGAGAGAGAGAAAGATAGAGAGGGAAAGAAGAGAGGAAGGAAATGAAGGAGAGAGAAAGAACAGAGAGAAAGCAAAGATATGGAGGGAGAGAGTAAAAAAAGAGAAAAGAGATTAAGGAAGACAGAGACACAGAGAGAGCAAGAGAGAGAGGAGATAGAGAACAGAGAGACGAAGAGTGAGGGAGAGAGAGAGAGAGAGAGAAGAGAGGAAAGAAATAAAAGGAAAGAGAGAGAACAGAAAGAGCAAAGACATGGAAGGACAGGGAAAATAAAGAAAAAAAGAGATGGAGGGAGAGAGAGAGTGAGAAAGAGATAGATGTGGATGGGCTGTTTACCTTGCAAGTCATTTTTATTGCTGTTTTAAAATACACTGACCTTTACCTTTGAAGGGAAAGAGAGAAAGAACGAATGAAAAAAGAAATGAGTAAATATTCTTCTGCTTCCCTTTGAGGTTAATATGTATGGAAAAAACAAACACTGGATGCCGGAAAAGTAAAATGGAGGAAATAACGTGTTAAGGTGAACGACACCCCAGTTTCCCATATAAAAGAACAGAACTGCAACGAAATAGAATTTGAAATTTCTAAATTCACACTGAATTTCTACTCCACGGTGTCCACAGGGATCTCCATTAAACTGGTTTTATTTAGTTCCCATTAGTCTCAGTCTCAGATGGTCTGCCCACATGTACACAGAGCATCTGACAACTATAGTAGACTAAGCTGAGTAAGGTGGTTACTGAAAGCTACTGTAGTTACTGGGGTGTTACTCTTACCTGCAATGGGCGGTCCTAGCAGAACCGGGCAGCACTCGAGGATGGTGACCAGTCCCACGGCGCTGGAGAACATGCGGGGTCCGACTAGATCCATAAGGCACTCGAAGAGCAGGGCACAAACCATGCCGTACACCAGGCCGTAGCAGACCGCATACGCCACCAGCCCCCAGTACCCAGACACCAGCGGGCACAGCAGATGGCACACGCCGTTGTAGGTGATGGCGAAGCTGAAGAGGTACTGGACCCTGGGCCGGACCCACCTGGTGTTGGCCAGCAGGCCAGTCCCAGGCCGGGCAATCATGTCCACGAGCGCCAGGGCCGAAAGCAGGCTGGCGGCCGAATATTCGTCCACGCCGCGGTGCTTGGCATACGGCGCCAGGAAGATCATTGGGGAGAAGAAGCCGAAAAACATCAGCATGTTTCCTATTAGGTAAATGATGAAGCCTCGGTGCCGGAAGAGAGACAAGTTCAAGCAGCAGCTAATGCAGTTCATGCAGCCCTTCTTGTGCTGGGGAGTCTGGTCAGCAGCTTGGCCGTCAACTCCATTTCCACTGGGGGCTCCGTTCAGCTTCCCAGCTCCGTTAGCCTGCAGTTTGCCTGCTGAAGCGCCCCCTATTACTGGGAATGAAAACGACAAAGTTGAAAGAGAAAAAATCGAAGTTACTGAAACTTAAGAGTGACCATGTTTGGTGTCTGAGGTTAGTCTTACACTGAAGCTTCAAAGCTAATGTAGATAACAAGTAATGGAAGTAATGGAAGCTTATACTTCAAATTAACATTGTGCCCAGTTTATGACATCATCACCAAATACTTGCCTGAAAGTGCAACAAGTTGTTAAGAAATCTCAAACAGACTTGCTTATGTGGTTTCAAGCCCTGTAAGCCATAATGATATGTAGAAAACCACCACAGTCTATTATAGCATAACTGGGAGCAAACGCAGAATTGAGTTAAAGCTTTGTATAATTAAATGGTTAAGATGCAAACAAAGTCATTCAGAGTGGTTTGCTGTGTAATGCTTCGTTCTAGAGAAACTTACCAAGTCAGAATTGCTCACAGTGGTGGTGATGGGTGGTTTTACGATGGCTTTTAGACAGAAGATTTAAAATTATGGCCTATAACATACATTTTTTTAATCTATTCATGGTGGGGGTACACTCAGGGCGTTGTTAGGGAAAATAGCATCTAAAGAAAATTAAGTTTTTTCAGGTTTACCACTATTTTTTTATCAATACACAAAGTTTGGTTGGTAAATATAATGGCTATTTTTGTGCTGTAAGCATTGCAACCCCTGGTTCCTATCACCACCACTGTGTCTGTAAATTTCTCTACAATGAACCATTTCACACCAAACTACTCTGAATAAATAAAAACAACATAATAGTGTAGTTCAGAAAATAGTGGTATACGGTCAACTTGATTTGGCAACAAAACTGTAATTAATCTAGTAAGAATGAACAGAATTGTGAATGACAATGTTGCATGAACTTCACATGGAAGTCACAAGAAGTTTAGCATCCAAAGCTGTTATGTTGTGTCTGTAGCTGCTTAGCCTGATGCCTTTTCTCTGAGGCCATTTCTTTTGATGTCTTATTGCATGAGAGCTGAGACATAATGGTGATTTTCTTCTGGGACCTGAAGCTGTTTTGTCTGATGTGTGAAACCCGACGCTGTGGTTTGAGGATGTGCTAAAATGTGCACCATAACATAGGTGGCTTTTTGTATAGGCATCATATCTGCCTACTGCAACATACTGAGCACATTCAACCAGTGCAGCTCAACAGCCAGAACAATCTCCTATATGTTTGGTGCAATAAACGTGGTATTCATGTCGGACATCACATCACCTGACATGTTTAAACGTTCAATTAAGTTCAAATATGGGAGTCTTGCTATGGTTTGCATGAAATAAATCAATAATGAAGGATAGTTTTTTTAAACTAACGGTAAGTTTTACAGTTCTAGGTAGCACAGGCCTACCTAGAACCTAATGTCAAATAAAGTTGTGATTAGCAGCAACCCTACCATCACGTAAAGGCCTCATCAGCGATCCAGCCACACAGCAGTTCAGCAGCATGGCCCCGAGGATGAAGAACCCCCCCCTCCAGCCGTAACGATCGAACAGGAACTGGTTCAGAGGCGCCAGAGTGCAGAGGAAGACTGGACTTCCCGCCATGGCGAGGCCGTTCGCGATGGGCCTCCTGACCTGGAAGTACTTCCCAATTATCGTCAGAGACGGCTGGAGGTTGAAGGACAGTCCGAGGCCTGCGGAAAAATGAAGAAGGGAGAAATGAAATGAGTTCCATTTTCAGGGCCGGTACAGGCTATCTATGACTGCGGCGCTCTCCGTGATTAAATTAAGACCAATCCTACTCCGTTCACATTAGAGTTCCATCTCATTTCACATTGCCAACTAAAAACTCATTAGCGGAACCTGAAATAATTTCTGAAATGATTCCGCAATTCAAATGGCAATAAATTAGAGGCTGGGGATAATTCATTCACCACCAACCCTCTTTGCCAGGAAAAAAAAAATCCAATTTAATGCTGTCTCATTCTCTAAACGAGCATCTTATTCATTAGATGGAAAGCTCTAGGTGGAGGAAAGAACTGGTATATTCCCAGCATTCAGAACTTTCCTGAACTTTCCCTGATCGGGCTCCTTTACCGGCTCCAATTCATTTCAATTTCTGAAGGCATTTCTTTGTAGGCCCTTGCAAGCTGATGAGGATCCATTTCAGTCAAACTTTTCTATTTGCATTCTAACTGAGTAGTGCATTAATGCTTAAAAATAAATGGTGCTATACGCCCAGAGTTGTCTAGAGGTATTATGTGGGTTACCGATTATGATTTAATGCACACAGACTAATTACATCTGTGCAAAACAAGATGAGGTAGTTCAGAAGTTTGGCTGAAGCTTCTGAAAGAAACTGATTTGAAAAACAGGCTTTGGTACCATTAACTGATGCAAAACCTTCTTGGTCAAATGATGACCCAACACCGTAGTTAGGACTACGAGTCTCAGTTGTGCTATGTATTCTCCATGGGTGATCAAGCTGTTTCCTTCCTAGCTACTGGATAGGATTCCTTTCTTTCCTGAGGGACCAACTGGTGAAGCATCTGCGCCGCTGCATTTACATGTCCATATTAAAAATAATAAGCATTGTTTCACGCCTCACGGCAGAACTGGAATAATTAGCAACAGTACTCGATCGACGGCAGTATGCAGGCATGTAAACGTTGCCATGGTGATAGCATTACTGGTGTAACCAAGGCTTTCCATCAACAACAACTGGATTAGGGTTTGGTTAGAGTTAGGATTAGGGCCAGGGTGAGGGTTAGGATTAGCTTTTGGGTTGAGATTAAGGTTAGGATTAGGATTAGGGCCAGAATGAGGGTTAGGATTAGGTTCTGGGTTGAGGTTAAGGTCAGAGTTAGGATTAGGGCCAAGGTTAGGGTTAGGATTAGCTTTTGGGTTGAAATTAAGGTCAGGGTTAGGATTAGGGCCTGGGTGAGGGTTAGGATTAGGTTCTGGGTTGAGGTTAAGGTCAGCGTTAGAATTAGGGCCAGGGTGAGGGTTAGGATTAGGTTTTGGGTTGAAATTAAGGTCAGGATTAGGAATAGGGCCAGGGTGAGGGTTAGGATTTTTTGGGTTAAGATTAGGTTTGGGTCAGTGTTAGGGCCAGAATTAGGGGTTAGGATTAGGTTCTGGGTGAAAACATTTTCAAGAATTGTGATATTGTATTTTTGCCATATCGCCCACTTCTACATGGGAGCATGTCTTGGACAGCTTCTGTCTGACAACTGAAGCATAGAGCCAGGACTAAAATTGGGCCATAATGGTCTAGAACAGTCCAGCTCCCTTCGGTTATCTGTGAAGGGCAAAAAAGGTAACCACTTTACTTCTCTAGAGTTTTGGGGTTTAACCATAACTGTAAATGAACAAATTCATTAACCACCATTACCATAATATTCTACAAGAAAAAAGTAAGGCTTAAGCATTCAGCTCTGACAGAGGGCACCCTTTTCATAACCTGTACTGTGGAGATTGAGAGGACTGAAAAAGGCTTGTAGAAGTTGAAAAATAAGATGATTTGAGTTGATGAGGTGAATATAGTTAATTCTTCAGCCTAATTAGTTTGACAGAATTTATGATTTCATATGTCTACCAACATTCTCTCCCTACCACATTATGCAAATGCATCACAACCACTGGGAATCCCTCCCCACGGAGGAGATAAAGAAAATCCGGCTGCTAGTAAAGTCAATAAACTAGGCTAATAACAGACTAATAGGCTAATAAACATGATATTAAACTTCTTAGCAGTAACATAAGGTGTGTGGCTTCCCTCTGCATTTGCTTGCTTGTGGGGAAAACTAAATTTGGACCAGAATGCCCCTTCAACCCTTTAATAATTTCATAATGACCAGTGTTTGTAAACTAAGAGCTCATTCTGAAAGGTCCAAGACTGTTACGGTTATTCCTGTCTGGAGTTTTAAGCAGTGAAAGAGAAGGCAGAGGCAGAGAGAGAGGAGGTCGTCCTTTAAAACCAAAATGTCTGTTTTTTATGTCCGTCTGTCAAAGTGATGGATGAGAGAGTTGGATTTGTCGAAATTCTCCAGCGCTGAGATGCATTTAGAGCTGCTTTCGACCAAAACCTGTACTAATACACAGCCAAACTCACTGAGTTATCACAGTCAGACCTAAAGAGTTTTAATGTGATGAAATTTCATGCGCAGATCCGCTGTGAGCTCAGACCACAGGTGGACCCTTTGCTGGAAATATTCCCCCTCATTGGCACTAAGTGATCTGGAAGAGAAAACAAGAGGACCGCCGCAGGTCTCAGAAGGACCTCCGTGCCCAATCCGTCCACACATTAATCCTCTACGGCAGAGTGGCGGCGGGTAATGAGGCTCAGTGGGTGTTTCTCTCTCTGGGTGACCAAACTGGGCCCTTACAAACCAGCCTTAGAGGAATACACATAGCACAGGCTTAATTACACCCACAGAGAGAGAGAGAGAGAGAGAGAGAGAGAGAGAGAGAGAGAGAGAGAGAGAGAGAGAGGTGAGAAGGTGAGAAAGAGAAAACAGAAAAAGACTGAATATTTAAGAATTTGAAGAAAAGTACAATTAATATGGAAAGAAAGAAAGAAAGAAAGAAAGAAAGAATCAAGAAGGACTAAGGCTAGAAGGCAACAGCAAGATTGAGAGAAAAGAAGGCAAAAGAAAAAGAAAGAAAGAAAGAAAGAAAAATATGGTGGAGAGACAGTTAGACAGAGAGACACAGAGATACAGACAGACAGACAGAGAGAGACACAGGGATACAGAGAGAGACACAGAGAGACACAGAGACAGATACAGAGAGACACGGAGATAGAGAGAGACAGAAACAGAGAGACAGAGACAGTGACACAAAGACACAGAGAGAGAGAGATAGAGAGAGATAGAGACACAGAGAGATACAGAGAGAAAGAGAGACAGAAATAAAGAGAGACAGAGATACAGATAGAGGTAGAGACACAGAGAGATACAGAGAGACACAGATTGAACTGGTAGAAGCAACTAACAGAGAAAGAGCGACTGGTCCGGAGAGAGCAATGCTTTTCCCTGCTGTCTGACTCGGGAGTGAATCTCTAACCGCTCTCTCAGACAATCAGGACGGAAGAACAATAAACAAGAGAAACTCTGCACCCCCCCCAAAACAAAAACAGACCCCCAGAGACTGCGGTCTCACACAACACCCAGCAGTGAAGTGAACAAAGTCCTAATGAAGAGCTCTGTGATATTTAAGCAACAGAACGAGAATGAAAATTAGTGTTTTATTACAAACATCAAGAGTGTGAATTAATCGCATACACAAGATGAAGGCAAGTACAGTAGATCATCACAGCTGTGAGGTTATTCAACCTTGAGGGTTCTACGTGCTTCAATATCAGCAATCCCTTCCGCCAAATATCTAGCACAGATCGAGCCATGAAACTGTCATAATATCAGGTTCAGCTCAGCTTTTTCTTGAACCTGTTTCAGTGAACAAGACTGTCTGTCCACAAAGCATTTCAAAGCTCATCTTGTAAGTTACTTCCTTGGAGTTTCTGTTCCTTGAAGTTTGCTTCTTTAGTTCTGCACTGTGACTATGAGGCTACGAGCAACACTGTGTGGACAAAAGTATTGGGACACCTAGACGAGCTTTTATGACATCCCATTCTAAATCCATAGCCATTAATAAGGAGTTGGTCTGGAGTTCAGACACTGATGTTGGACGAGAGGGCCTGGCTCACAATCTCCATTCTAGTTCATACCAAAGGTGTTTGACAGTGTTGAGGTCAGGGCTCTGTGAGGGCCAGTCAAGTTCTTCTACACCAAACTCACCCAGCCAGGCCTTTATGGACCTTGCTTTGCGCACTGGTGCTCAGTCATGCTGGAACAGGAAAGGGTCTTCTCCAAACTGTTCTCTAAAAATTGGAAGCACAGAATTGTCCAAAATGTCTTGGTCTGCCGAAGCATTAAGATTTCCCTTCACTGGAACTAAGGGGTCTAGAACAACCCCTGAAAAAGAACCCCCTAGCATTATCCCTCCTCCACCAAACTTTACAGTTGGCACAGTGCAGTCAGGCAGGTTGGCATTCGCCAAACCCCGACTCGTCCATCAGACTGCCAGATAGAGAAGTGTGATTCATCACTCCACTGAATACGTTTCCACTGCTCCAGAGTCCAGTGGTGATGTGCTTTACAACACCTCATCTGATGCCTGGCATTATGCTTGGTGACGTAAGGCTTGCATGCAGCTGCTCGGCCATGGAAACCAATGCAATCTGACAATTTGCTGTGGTTCCTAAACGATCCCACTTTTCTATAATACCACTCACAGTTGATCGTAGAATACTTAAGAGGAAAGAAATTTTGCGGACTGACTTGTTGCAACGGTGGCATCCTATTACAGCACCACGCTCGAATTTAGTGAGCTCTTTAGAACGACTCATTCTTTCACAAATGTTCGTGAAGGCCGACTGCATGGCTAGGTGCTAGATTTTACACAGCTGTGGCAATGAGACCGAATGAAACACCTGAATTCAATGATTAAGAGGTGTGTCCCAATACTTTTGCCCACTTATTCCTATCATTTGGCATTAAGCACGCTGTTTGCCTAAAGGTCACTGTACACGAGGCTGTCAATGTGCTGCAACTGCCAGCACTGCTCCATTTTTCTGGGAGCTACTCAGCATTTCAGTATTACTGTGCTAAAACCTGAACACCACCACAAAAAACTGATGGCATGTGGCTTGAAATTTACACCCAGAAAGCCAGTGATTCTAAAAAGTCTAAACAGACAAAATCTAATCCTCTTCTTATGCCAGCTTACAACGTAAAAATAAGATCAGGTGTTATGTGGTTTCTGACACCGTATGACATACTGTCATCTATTACAATGGACAAAAGTACAGACAAGCTTCAGAATGACCGCTGCTACTGCTCGGTTATATAGAGAACAGAATGTCATACAGTATCAGAAACAATGTAAGCAAGTGAGTGTTGATTTATATTAATGCAGTTTGCACAATGCTAACCTGGCAAACATCAGCTTCTATTAGTTTTTAGCCACATTAGCTTTGTAGCTCCAGTGCAAAACTACAAGTAGCAGAAGACTTCAAACATGTCCTGGCTGATCGAGTACAGCCTGGGTGAGGAGGAAAACTAAGCACATTTGATTTTTCACCAGTACTGTCACTTTAAGTAGCAGGTTCCAGTACCTCCAACGATCCCCACGCAGATATATAAATGAGTGATGGTGCTGCTAAAAGAAGCCGCCACCATAGAAACACCACACATGATCCCTCCTGTGATGACCACCGGCCTGCTGCCAAACCGGTTCACCAGGACACTGCTGACAGGACCTAGAGAGGAAAAGAGAGAGAGAGAGAGAGAGAGAGAGAGAGAGAGAGAGAGAGAGAGAGAAAGAGAGAGAAAGAGAGAGAGAGGAAGAGAAAGAATATATTATATACTACTGTAAAAATACCGTAAGACTGACAATCAGAAATTAAATATGAATTCATCCTAAATATTAATTTCTTTTTTCACTTCCTTTTAAAATGACAAAGTACAAACCATCACCATATACATGCAAGTAGGTAGGTGGGTATGTGGGTAGGTAGACAAATAGATAGAAAGACAGACAGATAGACACAGACAGACAGACACACACACAGACAGACAGACAGACAGATAGATAGACACAGTGAAAAAGCAAGAAACAATGAAAAAAGATGTTATATGACTTAAGGAACATATGAAGAGTGAAAATGAGGAAAGAGGAAAAGAAAGAAAAGATAAACAAGAAAAAAAAAGGGGAGGAAATGAGAGGCCAGGAGACAACAGAAAGAGATCAACCAAAAAACACACAAGAATTGTGGAAAGAAAGGCAGAAAGAAAGAAAGAAAGAAAGAAAAGAGAAAGAAAGAAAGAAAGAAAGAAAGAAAGAAAGAAAGAAAAGAGAAAGAAAGCAAGAACAAAGGAAAGAAAGAAAAAGAAAAAAGGAAGAAAAAAGAACAAAGGAAAGAAAGAAAAGAGAAAAAAGAAAGAAAAAGTAAAGAAAAGAAGGAAAAAATGAAAGAAAGAAAAAGAAAGCAAGAGAAAGAATAAAGAAAGAAAGAAAGAAAGAGAAAGAAAGAAAAAGAAAGAAGGGATAAAGAAGAAAAAGGAGAGAAAGCATGAGGTCAGGAGACAACAGAAAGAAAGAAAGAACTAAAAGAAACAGGATGAAAAAAGGTGAAGCAAAAGCAATGCAGAGACAAATGGATGAAGATAAAGAAATGACAAGCGGAGGGAAAGAAGGAGGAACAGATCGTAAACTGTGATGAGAACTGAACGTTTGTTCAGCAGGATTCTGTGCAGTAAACGCGTCTCCATCACATCAGCTCCTCTCTCAGTTCAACACACAGCACTTCTGACGACACCCATTAGATTACAGTCACGTTTCATATTACTTTGATCTTGACTGAAAACAACTGCAGAAGGAGAAAATTATCAACTAAATTATCCACATCAATCAGCCGCCTAGGTCTCTCTGCCTCTCTCTCTCTCTCTCTCTTCATCTCGCTGGAAAAGAAGTCGGTTTGTCTTTTCTGAAGAAAATTAAAAGCCTTAAAAAAGCACTTAGTGTTAAAAGGCACAGATGAGACGGCGATTCATTATGAAAAGGACGTTGCTAAATTAGACGCAGTTCCAAACGGTCAAGCTGACTATAAGAGGAGAGACTGTTTGCTATTCAGGTTTATTTCGAGGGCCTTTTTTCCTCCTGAGGTCACTTTAGGGCTCTACAATTATGGCATGATGTCTTACCAGCCAGAAAGGTTTCTATGAGAGACGTCAGTGAAAAGACTGATCTTGCTGATGAAGTCATGGACACTAATTACAATAACAAAATTGGGGAAAAATCAGAAGAGGTGAAATGTCAGCTGAAATACAGCTGGAGGAGGCGCCGATCCAATACTCAGTATCATAACTGCCTGATCAGTTTGACTTTAATAATGAAATGTACCATTTCCATTAAAAACAGCCCTGAATACATTAGCCCAGCGCTCATGCTCTAGTCTGTATTTAATGAAAGTATAAGAGTGAGCAAACATGCTAGCACCAAACTAAAGCACTGTCACCTACCACAGATATGAACGAAAAAACAGGGTAAGAAAAAGACAGATATGGAGAAAGAAAGAAAGAAAGAAAGAAAGAAAGAAAGAAAGAAAGAAAGTGATAAAAAATAAGGAATCAATAGAAAAAATAAGGAATGGAAAAGGCTTAATAGAAAGAAAACAGATATGGAGAAAGAAAGAAAGAAAGAAAGAAAGAAAGAAAGAAAGAAAGAAAGAAGATCTGGAGAGACAAAGGAGCGAGAGAAAAAGAAAGAATTAATTATAAAATACGGAAAGGAAAAGGCTTAACATTAAGAAAGAAAGAAAGAAATGCATGCAAGCAGTAGAAAGAAAGAAAGAAAGAAAGAAAGAAAGGAAGAAAGAAAGAAAGAAAGATAGAAAATTAAAGGAATCAATAGAAAAAATAAGGAGTAGAAAGAAAGAAAGAAAGAAAGAAAGAAAGAAAAAGCGATAGAAAATGAAAGGAATCAATAGAAAAAATAAGGAAAGGAAAAGGCTTAATATAGAGAGAAAGAAAGAAAGAAAAAAGGAAGAAAGAAAGAAAGCGATTTGGAGAGAGAAAGGAGCGAGAGAAAAAGAAAGAATGTATGAAAAAATAGGGAAAGGAAGAGCTTAAAGAAAGAAAGAAAGAAAAAAGAAAGAAAGTGATCATCTTAAGAGAAGTGCTTCCATTACAAACAGTAGGACTGTAACAATTCACTAGGCCCAAATGTGCTAGTTTCGCACAAGCCAGCCCTAAATACTTCAGCACGGCGCTAATGCTCCAGTTAGTATTGACTAAAGGTAGACCAGTCTGTCACCTGTCACATACAAAGTGGTAGCCGCGAGTCAGAACGCTGGGCTTAATCTGTCAGGCCAGAGATGTTGAAAAGGAGGAGACCGGTCACTGATTGAAATATGAATGGGAAAGCTCAACATGGATACTGTTTATGGAGAAAGTCCTGCCCAGTGATGTCAGGGTCACTGCAGTGCTGAGAATGACTCACTGCCCAAATAATGCCTGCTCTGTGGTGGTCCTGTGGGGGGTCCTGACCACTGAAGAACAGGGTAATAACATGCGTAGAGAAACAGATGGACCACAGTCTGTACCTGTAGAACCACAAAGTGCTCCTATATGGTAAGTGGAGCTGATAAAATGGACAATGAGCGTAGAAACAAAGAAAAATGGTTTTAATGTTATGGCTGTTCAGTGAATAACAGGGTGAGAGTTTAATAGTAGACTTACTTTCATGCAACATTTTTCCAATGCATAGGAGTGTTAGCTTTACTGTAGCATATATGTAGCATTATTAATAGTTTGACTGCTAAATGACCTCATAGTTCCAAGAATCCAGTGATGTTCAGTGGAAAAAATGTGCGTAGAATAAAACTGGGTATCGGGTTTGGAATCGTTTTTGTTTTAAATCTAGCTTATAGCTGGTGCTCCTAATATGAGCACAACATCTATTGATACACGTCTAATTTTAAGCTCATTTTAAAGCTTAAGAGATTTTGAACAAAGACAAATGCGGCTCAGTATCAGCTGATATCAGTATCAGTGCTGGAAAAGAAAAAGTGGGATCCTCGCATCTCTAAATCCAGCATATTTAAGCCATCTAAACATTTCATTTGTGTTTCCCCAAAAGAGATTACAGATAAATCATCATGTACATGCACACACACACACATTATCTCACTGAAGTAAAAACAAGAAAACATCCATCAAAGCAGCAGCAGACAGCCATCATTACGGCCGTTTCTCTGTTTGGCTGCCCTATGTAATAGAAAAGCCCCGCAATCAACAGGCTGATTACACGTTCTGCAGGCCAGGATCATCTCCAAGATTATGTTTAGAAGCCATGATTTATTTCAGCCCCAGAAGTCCTAATGGTACGCTGTTATCCTTCATTTTGGGTGCTTACAACCTTGTGAAACTTTTATGATTATGCGGTTGGGTTATAAATTATGCAGGCTGTGGCGCGCTCTCATGAATAGGGCAGAAGTACTAATCAACACAGCGAGGGCTCAAAGACAAAAAGAGAGGAAGCGAAAACCCACACAGCTCACAACACGCTAAGGGCATGAAGAAAAATAACCCTCCATACAGCTGATCAGCAAGAACTCGCGTTTTCATCTAAAATACAACTGATTCAGCTCATACCAAGCTGCGCGGAAACGTGGACACATGCAGCACCAGCCGAAAGCTGCAGAAGAGTTTCTCTTATTTCATGATTTTGTGTCCTTTTCAATGTTCTCGCACTACAAAACCCAGCATTAGGCAAATGTTATAAACCCCCAAAAGTAAATATATATGATAAAGAAATCCTGACTGCCAGCGAAGCCCCGATGGAGCAAATAAATACGTGATGTTGGCTTTCTAGCAGTAATGTTAGCTATCTGGCTTCCTTCTGTGTTAGCCTGCTAGAGCTAACAAAAAAATAATCATATTTCAAACAGTGGGTCGAGGATCCGCTGCAAAGCTTTTGTAGTTTTGCGAAGGTTCCTCCCACCTTCAAGGTACATCATCAGAAGGGGGTTTCAGTCTTCAAACCAGAAGAATCTCACTGTAGATACTGCTGCACCTCTGTAGGATGTCAGTAGACATTTTACAACAGATGACGAGATGGTTATGTTTTTCATTTTGACATTTAAAGAAGATACGAGCTCCTGTTGCCTTACCTATATATATATATATACATATATATATATATACACACACACATGGGTCATGATATGGAAACGTCCATTTTTGTTTTCCTAGTGTATTACACTTGAAAACATGTTAGGGTTATAATTTGTTTATATTTTAAAATAAAACAATAAGTTATTTAAACAATTACACCTTCTTGAGTCGTCGATTTATCAATATTGGTTTTTAAATCAATCATATAGAATTCCAAGCACCACAGAAGTGCTTGTCCTCACATGTGTAAAGGGTGAGGCCATATTTTTTAAAAACATTTTTCTACAATTTTACCTGCAATAATCTGTATATGACTATGAAACATATGATTTAAATGACTTAAAGAAAATAAATAAACATTCTAAAACATATAATGAAAGTTGAGCTACCCAGGGTTGTGTCAAAAAATGTGTAAAAAAAAAATCTCTTAAAATAAAAGTCACACTGATGACATCACTCGACTTCATGTTACCTGTTTTCTGAGGATCTATGAAGAAAAGCACATGGTGAGTCCACTGTGTCTTTCAGTTATCAGAGATTTTCTCATTCAGCTCATGATTTCATATAAGGCTTTTAGTTGAAGTCACTGGTGTGACCCACTTAATTCTCAGGTATTTGTGAAAAAATAGAATACAAATGGATTAAATTACATATTTTAGTGGATATTCCATGATTGATAACATGTGGTTTGATGCTCTGTAGCAGCCACTTTGTAAAATGCATTTTTCATCAAAAATGTCTCTGTTGTTACCTTTCTTATGTGTAACACCAGTGATAAGTAACACCAGTGATACCTATAGACAGATAAAAAGTGGACGTTTCTCTAGAATACACATATACATGTATACATACATTCTTTGGAAAATAAGCACTGATTTCACTTGAATATTTAGATGCATTTAAATGAGAATGTCTATCAGGAAAAGCACTCATCCAATTTTAGAACAGTATGTTGAGTTTTTAAGTGTTAGTAAACTGTAAGATGGCTTTTATTTTTTAGTTATTATTTTTTAGCTGTTGATTTTCTATTAATAATGTTCGAGTAATACATTTGTACCTCTTTGTTTTTCATGCTTCACACCTAGACCTAATTTGCCATGTCGTGGGTGTTGCAAGCAAAATGATTTTATTTTGTCCCAAAAACTCGATTAAGTGAACCTGTTCCGGATTTGGGCATGAACAAAAGTGCCAGGAAAGGCCACAGAAGAACCATTTTGCTACCCTAGATAACCAAGTTTGATCGAGATTTGTGCATGTGAAGAACGTTCAAAGAACCTTCACATAATGTGTTTCCAATTTAGTCCTTTCTAGAACCTATACATTATGTGAAGCGTTTTCAAATTTTAAGAAGCGTTTTCACATTCACACATATCATCTACAGAAACAGTTCTCCAAAGAAAAATTAATTGAAAAGTGCTTTAGACAACCAAAAATGGTCCTTCAGGTCATTGCATGAAGAACAGTGTGGATCCAGCTACAGTGGCCTATGTGTACATCCACTTTTTAATCTATCCATAGGAGTCACTGTTGTTACTGATCCTCATTGGTTTTACACCTAAGAAAGGTGACACCAGAGACATTTTTAATGAACAATGCATTTTACAAAATGGCTGCAACAGAGCATCAAACCACATGTTGAAATAAAAAATAAAGATAAAATAAAAAAAATAAAATAAAGTCGGTCACACCAGTGACTTCAACTAAAAGCCTTATATGAAATCATGAGCTGAATGAGAAAATCTCTGATAACTGAAAGACACAGTGGACTCACCATGTGCTTTTCTTCACAGATCCTCAGAAAACAAGTAAAAGGAAGTCAAGTGATGTCATCAGTGTGACTTTTATTTCAAAATAAGAGATTTTTTTTGTTACACAGTAACACCAGTGACACGACTCCCGGGGGCCACAACTTTCATCATATATTTTATAATATTTATTTGGCATTTGTTTTCTTTAAGTCATTTAATTCATATATTTCATAGCCATGTATAGATTATTGTAGAAAAATATGTTTTTTTACCTCAAAATATGGCCTCACCCTGCACACCTGACTGTGAGGACGAGCACTTCTGTGGTGCTTGGAATTCTAAATAATTTATTTCAAAAGCAATACTGCTAAATTGAAGAAGGTGTAATTGTTAAAATAACTCGTTTTATTTTAAAATATAAATAAACTGTAACATGTTTTTCAAGTGTAATATATCTGTAAACGCTAGGGACACAAAAATGGACGTTTCCATAGAATGACTCATATAGCCATTTTATTGACTATCCAAAATGACCAGTGAACCTTCATATGACATTTATATGTAATGCTAATAATGGTAAAACATACTTGCATACTGGTATCAAACATACTTGTGATCATATCATGTAATATCTTTCTGTGAGGGAGCTTTTCGAGGCATTAAATGCTTCAGACGTCTGGTTCCCATCGCCACCACTTTTGAAAAACCAGTTCTCCTTTAAGGAATCAAAAGTGGTTCTTCTACATCACTCCTAAAATCATTTATTTTTAATAATGTATGTAACAGCAATCCAGCTGATTCAGCCAAAACCACCAGCACACAACCATATCTGACACAATCTCATTCATGAGGTGCTTGGACCCCTCGAGAGATCACCAATCGCCCCATCACCGCTCCCTCGGCCGTCCCGCTCAAGTCACACCCGCCCGAGTGAGGCGGGGTCATCTTGGCGCTCCCGCTGGGACTGGTGGTGAAGGGGAAAAAGCAGTGGACCTGCGGGTGATGTATCTCCGCTGTCGTTCTTCCAGTGCGCGTGGGGTGACATTGGCAAAAGAGAAGCCAAGGACGTTATGATGAAGCCTGTGCCGTCACTGTTCCACATGGGAATACTCTCTCTCTCTCCGTGTTAATGATGATAGGGCTCTAAGACCCCAGCGCTCCTGCAGCCTTATCCCTCTTATCCCCCTTTTTAGGTACTATTTTTTATCACTTGCGTAGAAGCACAACGATCACACTGGGTATTACAGTAAATCCATCAGCTCTCGTGCTCTAACGGTCTGACCGTTTTCTTCCTCTGAGCCGTGATGACTTCTTACAAACAGCAACAATCAATAGTCTGGAATGGATTAAGCCAAGCCACAGACTAAATTGGAAAGCGAATGGTGAATCGCCATTGGAAAAGCTTTTTAGTCTAGGCTTAGGCTTAATCTGGGTCTGGGAAACTGGCCCTTTCCTTGTCTTATTTTCAGCTAAGATCACTGGGAAAAGCAGCGCTAAATGGAACAGTCGAAGCACTCTGAAACTGTCTCAGATTGAACTGTGTTGTTTTTGTGACCCCTGATCAGAATTTTAATCCTATCAGGACTGTTTTAGGTATTGCAAGTGTCCCATCATCAAAGCCTCAAAGGCGAGAACCTTCTGAGGAAACCTCGTATCTCCAGAGTTTCTTAGGATTTGAGCTCCAACCCTTTTAACCCCTTGGAATCACCGGTGGTTCCAAAACACACTTCTTCATATTCTTTACTACATGATTTTAATATTTCATAAGCTACATTTAAAAAGTGGGTGTCATATGAGAGCTGTAACTGTCTTCTTTCCAGCCAAATAGTTGGGTGATGTCATTTTAAAACTTTATAATAAAAGAAGCTGAACTCACAATTTTTTTTTCTACTGAAAGTCGACCCATTTTTCCACAAATCTGGGCTATAAACTGGATCTCAGACGGCGTCTCTTCAGTGATCTGCTCTGTAAAAATTATTTTTATAAAAAAATGAAAAGAGCATCTAAGCATTTAAGATTTCAGCAGTAAATTGTAAGCATATAGCAATATGTGTGATCATAAAACACATTTTCTGTTAATTTGAGGGGAACTTTACATTTATTTCAGTTACTGAATTATTTGCCTTAGAATTTGAGCATGTAAATTCAGATGGAAAAACCCAAATATACCCACGAGCATAAGATGCTAAAGCTGTCACACGTCTGTTTGTAAGGCTACTGAAAAAAACACTAACCCTAAAAATGTTTTTTAAAAGCAGTAAAAAAGGTAATGGACCAATTTTCTAGATACCATAAACCATAAGGGCCTTTATGCGACCCCACACTTCAGTTCCTCCCTCTAATATATGGCTGAAAGATGAATTGCTTAAATATCGAAATCGCAATTTGTAACAGTTCAAATCGCAAGAACTGCAATTTCAATGACATCCGGTCTCACTTTATTTGGATAGTCCACTATAGTCCCTATAGATTATCTACAGATGTTCAAATTGTTAAACTATCTGCTGAAACTCAGTTGATTCTAAACAGTGGTGGGGTTAGGGTCAGGATTGGACCAGGGTGAGGGTTGGGTTTAGGTATTAGGTTGAGGTTTAGGTTAGGGTTAGGATTAGAGCCAGGTTTAGAGTTAGGGTCAATTTAGCAGATATTTAGCTGAATGCATCTGAAGTGAGTAACCCACACAAACACTATGAACTGACCTTAGAGGATAAATAACTTGCAAGATAAATGTAGATTATGGGCTCGTGAAGTAAAACGGACAAAGGTATGGGCAAAGATGGTTACTATTGCTGTTCAGCCATGTCATGTACACTTGTCCTTTGTTTATAGATAACAGTCTGTCATACAGTACAACCTGTCAGAAACATCTCTATAGCACTGGAACTCTAAAGTAGGCCTATGTTGTGGACTAAAAGTGTGCTGCATAGTTAAAATGATCTTAAACTACCCTGAACACAGGATTTTGTCTGTACTTTCCCCCTTTATCTTAGATATCAATGACATATAGTGTCAGAATCCACATAAGCAGGTGTCTTTGACTGTCTACTGATTTAAGCAAGCAGTTTGCACAATACTAACTGGTGGCTTAAGCTTCCATTGCTTATTAGTTATATTAGCCTTGCAGCTCCAGAGCAAACTGAAGCAAACTTCAGGCTTGGCTTGGGCTAAGAGGAGTTCTACAAAGATTAGACTTTTGTTTTTAGCCACTGCTTTATCTGTTTCTGGAGAAGCTTGATGAGACCCTACATCCCAGCCCCCAAAGGCCCTTTAGCTTCTGCCCAGCAAAGAACGGTGACCCAACATGAGAAACGGACAGAGTGACTGAATACAAATCCGACCCAAGATACTGCAGCACCACCGCAATTTACTCTTCCAAATGATGTTCCTCATCAGCAGTCTATAGATCAGCTCACGGTCCCTATGAAAGATTGAAAAGCACCTTACCTCCTGCATACATAACGGCCAGCATGATGGAGGACACCCACGCTATCTGGCTGTAGGAGACGCCGAAGTGCTGACGGATCTCCTTGAAGAAGATGGTGAGGGCCTTGGGGAAGGCGTAGGAGAAGCCGATGGAGATGAAGGCCCCAAACACTACCACCCAGCCCCAGCCGCCGTCCGGAGGAGTGTACCCCAACGCCGAGGCCGCTGTTGCACCCATGACCACTCTGAGAGAAAGCAACAGAGTGAGACAGAGAAGAGCCTGGGGGAAAGATACAGAAATCTTGACCATTTGAATTAGGACAGGGTCTCTTCCTGTACATCCTGACCTTTGTACCCTCTATAAGTCAATCAGTGCTTGACAGTGCCACTCAATAGCATGTGACACCCATCTACTGACAATGATTAATGTGTTGATAATGGCCTACACCTGGCCCTGGCCCTATATCCCTTTATAATGCGCACCTCCACTAATGCAGCCTTGATTCAGACAAATTTCCCACCTTGGTTCAGTCTCAACCAAAGAAATGGTTCAAAATAAGCTGGAATAAAATTGTTGTATTAATGCGTATTAAGGTTACCAATGTTTTGGTTCTAAGAAATCAGACCAGCAGACTGAATTGGACAGCTTGAAAGAGGTTTAGAAAATGTATCCCCGTCGAACCATATATAAATGGACACTTAAGTTTCCAGACATTAAAAGCCATACTGTCTAGAAAACCAAGATTGTTTTATATACCTTCAGGTGTGGCAGCACTACTTAAAAGAGATTAAAAACACTGCAAACCAAATTATACAAACCTACATTGCAAAAAAAAGTTGGCACTGTAGGAGAAATGCTAACAAAAACATGAAGTAGACCAAATTTTAAATGAACAAAAATACAATATTTAATGCTTTTACTTACAGATTTTGTTTTAGAAGTATTTTTTGGCCATTCTTCAGGCTTTAGCTGTCCAAACATTGTTGTTGTATTTTGCGCCATACATTTTCACATGTGCACAGATGTGCTAGTTACAATATGCACTAATACTTTTCCTTTATGCAGAGATTTCTCCACATTTCCTGATCTTTTGCTGATATTACACACTCGAAGGTGAGACACTAAAAAATCTTTGCAATCATTTGTTGAGGTAAACAGTCGGATTATTCGCTGATGGATTATGTCAAAGTGGTGAACCTTCGCCATCCTTGCTCACTGAGAACTAGGCCTTTCCAGGAGGCTCCATTAGTCCCCAAGCATGTTTAAATCGCCTTCTTAAAAGGTTTTAGGATTTCGTAATGTTCTTAGGTTTCAAGCTCCCCATCCCATCTTTTTGAAACATGTTCTACGCATCAATTTCAAGACTTTATATTTACAAAAAATAATAACGTTAATAAAGTTTTTGTCTTTGTAGTGTTTTTGTTTAAACACAGGTTTAACCGAATCTTCGACCAAAGAAAAACAGTAGATATTAATAGTTTGGAAGATTTATGATATGGAAAAGTTAACTTGTGCTGTCAAATAAGTGCCTTACTTTTAATGTTGGTGGCAGCTGGTGTTACTGTTATAATAATAATATAATAATATAATACATGCTCTCAGTGGCTTTCATCTCCTACAAAAGTTACCATTTTGGAGATGCATAGTTTTGTTACTACAGCAACAACATACAGACAGCAACCATGTGCCGTAACATGACTTGACATAACATGGACAACTTCATTTCTAGTTATTAGTTTCTGTTTAGCAGAAAACCATAAGACATTGTTTGAAAACATTGATTAATGATATTGAAGTTATTTCTCTTCAAATTTGTTCCGCCCCTTTTCCCACCAATTTACGTTTATGTTAATTGCTGTGACAATCACATATCTTGTAACATACATGCCAATAAAGCACTGCTGAACAGAAATGAAGGATTAATAACATGCTGTGCCCACACCCGTCTAGATTACAGGCATCTGTGAGAAGTGGCTGACTTGGGATGGAAATATTTAGATCCCACATGTAGCACAGCCTACTTAAAACTATACATAGAAGCTGTATGACCATGAGCTTTTTCAAAGTAGGTCAATGAAGCAGTGACAGGTTACAGAAGTGGTGTTTCTTTCATAGTAAAATCACTCTGCAAAAAGAAATAAACGAGTTAAAAGCCTGTTTGATTCACATATGCATTTCTCCACAGTAAAAATAAATAAACAAAAATATGAACGCACTGATTTATCACTCTTTTCTGATAAAAAAAAATCCCTTGAGGGTAAAACAATGGAATGGACAGGCGATTCATCAGGGAATAAATTCCAAATCCTCTCAGCCTCCAGCTATGCTAAATTCGCAGAAAGTCACGGCTGATGTAAGATCATGTATATCAAACCAGCTGCAAGCGCAAGTAAACAACACCCTCAGAGACATTTCCTTTGAAAAACACCAGTGAAATTTTGCATACCTTTATAATGTTAATTAAGCAAGAGTACGAACACCACTGCGAACGCAACAGCACCCTATTGCTAGGCGGCGGACATAGGGAGGCTGCTAAAAGGACAGACTTTTTAAATCTTTTTATTTTCAAATTATGTGCAATGTGAATTTCACAGTAGAGCTCAAAGTATATTTACCAAACTCTCATACCATACAAACAGGCAAACAAAAAAAAAAAAGTAGAGACACAAAAATAAAAAATAAAAAAACCTAACAAGTGGAAAGAAACACTGTCTAGCCATTCTCTGGTACAGAACGGTGAGTGAAATGCAAACATGAGGTGAATGGGTTTTGCACTTGCAGCAGGCAACAACACGAGAAGTGCAGTTCATAAAACTCTTTCAAAGCTTTTTGTACATTTGGACGAGACGACTGGTGTTTTTTGGAGAGTTAAAAATAGTACTGCTGTTGCAATTATTGTCTGTAATGCTTTGTGTTATTTTATAGTGATGTAATCATTGGAAAACAGATTAACAAAAAAAAAGAAGAAAAAAAAAAAAAGCTTTGTGTTGATTTCCATATTTGTGATTCACCGAACAAACCTAGCAAAAACTGCGCATCTATTTAAAATAGAAAATAAACAGTCATCTGGAAAACAAACACTCACATCTATTATTCAAGTTGAAAAAGATAAAGGAAATAAAATCCTGTTAAAAAAACGAAAAACAAACAAAAAAACTGTGCAAGTACAGCAAAACGTATGTTACAGTATATTACACGTATATCAAACCATAGTCAATACAGTACTGGGTATCCGTAATTAATCCTGAGAATGGTCCGTTTTTCTGGTTCCCGTGCTACTGAGCTTTGGAGCGAGTCTGCCGAGGGCGACCTATTGCACGGCGGTCACTGCACAGTCCGTCCACCTGTCCGTCCTCCTTTATGGCCCGAGGAGGGCTTTGGACGTCAAGAGTCTACGGCATAGATGTGGTTCATTACTGAACGAACTCCTCAGCTGGGAGCTCTGCTGGATTTGCGCCTCCTCGTACAGAAAGCTTTCAAGTCCTGACAGGACGCGGCCTCGGCTCGAGCGCAGCGCTCACTTTACTTTTGGAAACGAGAATTCGGCTTTCTGAGATTGCTTCACGAAGCCACTGATTCAGAGAGAGAGAGAGCGAGAGAGAGAGAGAGAGAGCGAGAGAGAGAGAGCGAGAGAGAGAGAGCGAGCGAGAGAGAGAGAGAGCGAGAGAGAGAGAGCGAGAGAGAGAGAGAGAGAGCGAGAGAGAGAGAGAGAGAGAGAGAGAGATGGACAGAAAAGGAAGAGAAAGAAAAAGAAAAAAGAAAAGAAAAAAAATGAGAAAAACAAAACGTGAGCAAAAGAAAGGGGGAGAGAAAGAGGAAAAAAATTGAAAGAAAAAAGTGGGGGGGTGAAGAAAACTGGGAAAGAGAAAGAAGGGCAAAAAAAACAAAAGAGCAAGAAAGTAAGCAAGAAAAGAACACAGAAGTGAGAGAGATGTAACGAAAATAAGAAAGAAAAAAGAAAAAAGAGGAAAAGCAAAGATAGGAGAAAGAGAGAGAGAGAAAGGAAAAAGAGGAGAGAAATAAAGAAAAGCAAGACAAACAAAAACAAAGCAAAAGAAAAGGAGGAGAGAGGGGGAGAAAGAGAGAAAATTAAGAGAAAAAAAAGAATTGAGGAAAAAGAAAGAAAACAGGGAAAGAGAGAGAAAAAAGAGCAAAAGAGAAAAAGGCCAAGAGAGTAAGCAAGAAAGAAGAGATCAAAAGAAAGGGAGCAGGAGAACAAAAGAGAAAGAAAGAAAAGATCAAAAGAAGAGAGAGTAAAAGCAAAGACAGGAGAAAGAGAAAGAGAAAAAAGAAAGAAAACAAAAAAGAAACAAAAAAGGAGGAAAAGAAAAGGGGGAGGGGGAGATAAAGAAACAAAAGAAGTGAGGAAAAAAGAAAGAAAACTAAGAGGGCAAGAGAGTATGCAATAAAAAAGAACACAAAAGAGAGGGAGACGGAAGGGAAGAGGGAGAGAAAGAAAAACTGAAGAAAGCAAAGATAGGAGAAAGAGCGAGAGAGAAAGAAAAAGAAGGAAGCAGAGAAAGAAAGAAGTGAGAGGAGGATGTAGTGCAAGATCAGTACGCCACAGGGAACCTGCATATGATAAACGTAAATAAACCACAAAAACCAACAAAACCAAAACACAATAATGCTCAAAATGATAGAGCTACAACAGGACCTTAACCCAGTGGCTGTATTAAAACGCATTTCTGTACAAGATTGTCAAAGAAAAAGCAGCACCGAGAAACGATTATTCAAATTAGTCTCCATATTTATGACATCAGAAGATGGACGCATGGAAACGGGACTAAGAGAGCGGTCAGACAGTCCGGGTGACGCTCTGCTGAGACTTCACGGAAACTCTCTTCAGAAGACGACGGGAGGCTTGTTTAAAGCATCTCAGTGCAACACGTAGAGTAAGGTAAGACTCGGACGCTGCAGGGGGCCAAGCACTGGACCCACCCCTGCCCTTTCAGCACTCAAAGGAGGCATGTGGAACTCCAAAATCAAGGCTGGAGCTTCCCACGAGTGACCAGTGGCCAGTAAACACCGTCTTAGGTTTCAGATGGCACCTCAAAGACGGACCCCGTTAGACAGCTATATAACACAATTCCTTAAACGGTAATCATACGACTCCAGCCACATTGTGTCCATTTCTAAATGATTGTTTTTCTCCAAGGAAGGACATTAAACATCTGTTATTGCTAACAGGAACAAGCCTGTGACTTCTTTAATGCGTAAACCTCCCACTGAGAGGGGCGTCCGTCCCATTTGATGCAAACAGAATTCACGTTTCGGACAGGACGACTGGATGAAAGCAAGCCGAACAGGGCCGTCCCGGTGTAGGCCACATCACCGAGGACATTGATCAATCTTACTGCCTCATCTGACGTCATCTGGCGTTCAGCAAACATATTGCCAGGGTTTCATTTCATTTCATATGAACCTCAACTACGCATGCAGCCCGGATGGTGCACCACAAAGCCACACTCATGGGTCAGCAAACGGTCTTAGAGTAACCACATTTTGCAGCGAGGTTACTTTTTTTTTCTTATTTATTCACAGGGGCAACACTGTTCTGCAGTCTTATGCTTTGCTTCTAGGGCTGGGCATCAAAATTCAGCACTTTTATACCAACTGAATGAAAAACGGTCATCCAATACCAAATTTCAACATCTCAAATATCTTCCAAAACAGACTGGCGATTGGCGAATGTGAATGATGTTAGCACAGTCCTCCTTTGCTTACCATGCAATCCCTTCAGATATAAGACTTTGGGAAAAACTTTGAAAAGCACCTGCATAACACATAAAAAAAAGCACTGAATAATGCATTTTAACATTTCCATAACAGTTACATGGCACTGCACTGAAATAACAGGCCACAAATATAATGGAGCTTCTAAGGCAGCGATCTTGGTATGAACACCAGCCCTAATTCAGTATGTGGTGTTCTTGATTAGGCCTTAAACGCTTTCATATCAAATGTCTATCAGCCCTTATGGAAATACAACGTCATTTACTTCATAGAACATCATACGCTGTGAATATAAATATATCGCTGCTGTCGGAACAAAACCTCGTATCTCTATTTTTGTCGTTTTCCAGTTTTTGACATATTTGAAAATGCCGGTTGCCCTTTACAATGTGTGTAAATTTCATAAATGGCCCAAAATTACTTGGGAAAAAGTCTGGTTCCATTGACCTACATTAAAAGTATAGTATGTTTTTTCTTCTCCTGTAGTTACCATTTTGGAGATACAAGGTTTTGTTCCAAGAGCAGCGATAAGCTTCTTATAAATACTCCTATACTGCTTTTTATGTTATTCAGTGGTTATGCAGGCCTTATGTAGACAGCCTTCAAATAAAGTGCTGCCATGATTTTTAATTCAATACTTTTGTTTTTAAAATTTAGCATCAAAACATTTCAAATAATACCCAGCCCTATTTTCCACCCATGGTAAATGTTTAACTTGTGGTAAAAGATGCTGGACATGCTGAACTGTAGAGGTGGGCAATATGATGATATTTACCATTATTGTGATTAATTAAGTCATATTACATCACAATATTGCTGCTGTCGGAACAAAACCTATCTTCATTTTTGCCGTTTTTTCAGTTTTTTGACATAATTTGAAATTTTATGAAGAATGGGCCAACAGAAATGGCCCAAAATGGCCCATTACTTGGCAAAAATTCTGGTTCCACTGACTTACATTAAAAGTTCTCCTGTAAAGCTACCATAATGGAGATACAAGGTTTTGTTCCAGCAGCAGCGACATGCTTTTCAGAGCATTTGCTTTTCAGAGATATTGTCAGTACTTAAAGGACACTGACCGACTCCATGTATCATTATAAATAGAGAATAATGAGCTTTGCTTAATTGGATTTAGCGAAGTGCAGTACTGTATCGTTGTATTCAAAGTTTGGTATTATTTTTAGCACTACTGGGGTTTAAGTTCCAACTTATTAAAAATTCTCACTGCATGTCATGAAAATGTATCATGATGTTATATTTCTGCCATATCGCCCACCACTACTGGAGAGTAGCGACTAAAACCAGCTTTAACACGCTGGACTCAAGTGATCAGCTAATTCTCAAACATTTTATGAAAGTTAAAGCATGAGAATTCAGGTCAGCATGTCCCCAGAACTGCATCTGAAAACCTTTACTTTAACGTTCCCTCAAATTCAATTTCCAAGTTAGCGCCCAAACCCATGAACTCAGCTCCGCAGTATACGACACTGGATCTGCTCTTTCTTCTCTCCAATATGGAGACCGAGTACAACATTGTGACCTCACTAAAGATGTAGCTGGTGACACAAAATTGCAAAGATATAGCTAAGGGGTGTGTTTATATCCAGGTATCCATCTGTAGCCTATACTAGTGCTCCTTGGATAACAGCACTGCACAGTTCAGTGTTTTTTTCCTGTTCTTGCACACTTGATTCAACTCAAGAAGGGTTAGCTGGTGAGTTGCTTTAGCGTGACAAAGCTAAGAACACACAATAGCAAAAGCTCTACGGACACCAATAAAGACTTCTGTTGGGCAGCTGAGCTCAACAAATAACATGAAAAGCAGAACCAAAAATGAAACTTAAAAACTGCAGCGGCTTCAAAAAGCATATGGGTTGACATGTTACAAAGCAAAACTACAAAAGTTATTTTTTTAAAAAAAATACCAAACAAAGAAACAAACAAACAGCCACCGAAGCATCTTGGCAATTAAACTAACCTAAACTGACCATGACCTAACTAAATAGTCAAAACAAACAAACAAAAATAGAGAGAATCTCTCCATAAGTGGCAAGAAAGAAAGTCTATTTAAAAAAAAACAAAAAAAAAAAAACACAACAACAACTCAATCTTCAGACCTAGCTACCCAAACGGTGAGCACCTCGGCCCACCATACCCGTATGAATATATAGCTATTTATATATTTATTACTTTATTTTCATATTTCTGATGCTGACACACTGCTCGTCCTTTCTAAAAAATAATATTAAAATGAAAAAAAAAGGACTTCAACATCATCTACTCTGTCCCAACACTGCATGCCAACAAACCAAAGGAAAATCAAAAAAACAAACAGCAACAACAAAATCAAATCCCTAACTTATGCCATAAAGATATAAGCGAAGGAAAAAAAACATGGCTCAACAAACGCTTGCGAACAACATGATAATTGCACTTATAATTCGTTTTGTTTTTCGACTGTAAAACAAGCAACGGCGAGGGCACTTTGTGCTCGTCTCTCGAAGGTTAAAATACTGCCGTCTTTCTGGTTAGCCCTCGATCGAAAGCGTCGCCGCGTTTTTTTTTTGTTTGTTTTGTTTAAGACTTCACCCCTCCGTTGGGTTCTTGCGTGTTTGGACAGCACCATATGTGAGGGGGCAAAGGGGCACCCCTTTTCCACCCGAAAAAAAAATAAACAACAAAGAAACAAACAAACAAAAAAAAAAAAACTCCCTGCTTCCTCATCCACCACTCATAGCACTTTCTGAAGACACTGAGGGTACAGCTTGGCCACCACGCACTCAAAATGGCGGCCGAGGTCCCAGAGACGATCGGGCGTCTCGTAGACTTTGGTCCAGCGGTCAGCCTCTTCGTCGTATTGGTAGAGGGAGTTCTTGCGGCTGGTGCGGAACACGTGCTCCTCCACCATCACCTGCGTGGCGCGGACAAACAGGTGCAGCTGGCCGCCCAGCAGCAGGGCCTTGATGTAGGGGCTGGCCGCCTGCTCGAAGGGCAGGTCCCTCCGACGGCTCCAGCTGTTCTGCTCGATGTCGTACACCTCCACGGTGAAGGTGCGCTGGTGGTTGCGGCAGATCCCCGCGATGTAGTAGATGTGGTTCTTGTGCAGTGCCGCCAGGCCTTGGCTGCGAGGGACGCTCATGGGGGCCAGGTGGCCCCAGTAGTCTTTGCGAGGGTCGAAACAAAAGAAGTATTCGCCTACGGACAGATAAAAAGAAAAAATAAATAACAGAAAAAGGATAAACAGATAATTGACGAGTAAAAGTTTATTAGGCTCTAAACACCAGTAACCTACATGCGGCCTATACAGTCTAAGAGTAATGAAAATCATTAATATTACTAGAAGGAAACTGTTCTGCCGAAAGCTCACGCACAGGCATAAAAGCATTCATTAGGATACGAAAGGCGGAAACTAACCCCAGAAAAGTTCTCTTGATGTAAGATGTTCTGTTTTATATCCACATTAGTATTACTAAACTTTGAAGTGATAAAAATATTCAAATTTGTTGTTCAAAAATTAAAGAACACTTCTGAAGGCTTCATTTAAAGTCATCACAATAACTGAATATATCATACACTATCCTCAAGCCATTCAGTGTCTTTTAAGGAATAGTCTGGTGAAAAAAAGAAAACCACACAAGATTTTGCTTCTGTTTTGCACTGAAAGTTCGAGGCCAATGAAGCTAGTTTTACTCTACCAATTAGCACTGAGCAAACTGCATCATCACAAACTGGATCACTATAAACTTGCCTGAAGCCATTTCTAGTTAAGTCGCAGACTTGCATATGTGGTTAGACACTGACACACTGTTTAGTGATGGGTATTTCAGTCAAATTTGATATCTAAATCTGTAATACATTAGAAATAACATGTAAACCCTTCAACCTCGAATATAAAAAAAATAATTTGTATTTTCATATATCTTTTGGTTACACATAGGACTCTTAATGCTACCTCACGGTAGAGGTGCCAGATAAGGCATGAATGTAATATTACAATATTTCAGGAAGTTTTCATGATACACAATATGTTAAATATTTACTTTTCTTGACATCTCGTTGGAAAGAAAAAGTAGTGGCACAAAAGTATAAAAACTATGAATCCAGTTATTTGTGTTCAGCATTTCACAAACTATGCTATGTTAAATCAATTAAACAGGACTACTTATGCTCTCTTAATAAAACATGCATTTGAAAGTACTAATGACATTCACAATACTCAGTAAAGTACATTGTGACAATTTAGCATGATAACAATAAATACTGTCATATTTCCCAGCCCCTCCTCACAGTTGACGACTGCTGGACACACAGTGTCCAAGAATTCAAAACCAATGAGCCTCATTCACCAACTGTTCTTAAAGAGAAATTTCTTCGTAAAGCCCATTTTCATAGTTTTGATGAAAATTCCGACACTTACCAATATCTTCTTATGTAGGATTTGTTCTCAAGTAAGAACCGAATCTATACACTCTCAAGAGCACAAATGTGCGAACAATTCTGCGGTTTAAGAACACGTAATGAATCCGATGTAGACTTTTCTTTGGACATTTCTCAAGAACAATTTTTTTTTAAATTTAGGAAGATATTGGTGAATTAGGCACATTGTTTTTAACAAAGGTGTGCATACTACTGCTGACATTCTGCGTTGGCAAGCACCACAAGTCACCCACCGACTTCCAGCATTGCTCAATGTTGCTGAGCACCACTCAGCAGCTCTATTACTGCTCTAAACTTAATCCAGAACCACACCACAAAAAGCCATGGTAGATGACAAGTGGCTTAAAATTTACTCTGACGCTTTCTATGTGAGAGCAGCTTTTAGTCTTTCGGCATTTCCTTCACTGGACTGGACAGATCAGAACCTCTAGCCAAAACTTAAGACACAGGCACTCTGATGGAGTACGGAGTTCAGATATATGGTGGAGTATGGAGCTCAGACACCTGATATTTCTTACATATGAGAACATCGCTGCTTTACTTTTAATGTAAGTCAATGGAACCAGACGTTTTTCCAAGTCAATGTGGGTCATTTTTTTTAGTCCATTCATCATGAAATTTACATACAATGCAAAGGGTAACAGGTATTTTCAGGTAGATTCGAGGTTTGCTTCCGACAACAGCGATATATAAATGTTAAAAAAAGGCTAATTTGCTTCTATTCTATTCAATTTCATCAGCTTTTATGATCACGTAAAAAATCTCTAATACTTATCCATAAAAATTGACATATGTTGTATATTTTTGCCCCAATGATCCTGTTTTTAAACAGCTTACATTAAAAAAATACTCACCTTGGAGCACATAGATGCGGTCCTTATACTCTATGGCACTGTGGAACTCCATGGCAATAGGCATTGGGCTAACAGCAGTCCAGCAGTTGTCCCGGGCGTCGTAGCACTCGACTGATTTCAGTGCATTTCGTCCGTCCCCTTCGTACACACGTCCACCGAGGGCATACAGTTTGCCACAGCAGTGCACCAGCCTGCAGCCGATTCGCGCTCGCAACATGGGGGAGCGCGGTAACCAGCGGTTTCCGGCATGCTCGTACTGCCAGAAATCGCTTTCTGCCCGGTGATCGATGGACACCTCGCTGTTGCTTGGCCGGTATCCGCCAGCGATGAAGATGTCGTTCTCAGATGTGACGACGATGCCGACCTCGCGGAGGTCATTGGGTGGCTTGCAGAGTTTGTAGACCTTCCCCGTGGCGGTGTCCAGGCAAGGCACCGTCTGCTTCTTCCCTGAGTGTTTGTGCGCCGCATCAAAGCAGATGATCATCTCGGATGCGGTCATGCCGAGGCGCTGCGGGCAGCCGCTGGTGCCGTTCAGCCGCCCCTTGTCCGCAGGCTCTTTGGACAGAGCCAGGGCGAAGGCGGGAGGGATGTGGCTCAGAAAAGCCTCATCCAGCAGCGGTAGACGGATGCACTCGGCGAAGACCTCTGGTAGATCAGCCTCGCGGCGCGGCCGGTCGTGCTCCAGCCAGCGCACTATGCTCTCGTATACGTGCTCCTCCTTCTCCACGTTGAGGTCATCGTTGTTGAGGATGCTGACCAGCTGCTCCTTGGTCAGCTGCAAGAACTCCTGCTCGCCCATCACGCACAGGAACTTCTTGCGGATGTAGTCCTGCGAGCGCTCGCGCAGCTCCTGGTGCCCGTAGGCATCTGCAAACATAAACACCCCTATGCAGTTCTGGGGATCCAGCCGGCTGATCATGAAGTGAGCGCACTGGTCCTGCAGCGCCGGGATCTGGAAGATGCTGGCCGCTGTGAACAGGGCCTGCACGTTGGACTCGGACAAGGTGACCCGTGAGGTGTAGGCGTAGTCCAGAACCAGGCGCATGGACTCTGACTCGACGCCAACGATTCGCACCTCGCGCTGGCTGCTCTCCGTAAGGCCACTGGTGAACATGGATCTAACACAATTGGGGAGATGAGGAGGAAAAAAAAAAAGAATAAGTTTTCTGAAAAACAATCATTCAAAGCTCTTCTTGATCTGACTTGATAGAGAAAAAAGTAAACCAAAAAGACTAGAGACATCTGAAAAAAAATGCCAAAAACAAGTTAATAACAAAAGTTGTGTGTAGCTGCATTAACTCTGAACCTCTCTAATGGAGAAAAAACAAACCAAAAAGACTTCTGAACAGCATCAAGGTGTTTGTAGCAAGTTGAATATGGGTGCTTAGATCAATGATGAAGCTTCACCGATGTTTTTTCTGGCTTCAGAAAAACAGGACAGTTTTTAGTGCTAAGTGTCTAAGCCTGTAATTCTTAACGCCATTACACAAATACAACGCAAAAGGAGAACGGAGAGTTTCATTGGTTAATTCAGGAGCTGAAACGTTAAGTGGTTTCACAGATAGCGTGAATAACTCAGCTTGAAGTGCTTTTGGAGATGCAGCTTCACATGTTATGAAGCAGAAGTTATACTAAACTTTTTGGTGTTTGTCAAAAAGTTCAGATTGCTGGGATACAGCGAATCAGTCTTCTTGGCTACAAATAAGTATCTCAAAACAGTCACACTGTGGACTTTCATATACATAAATGTTATCATGCCTTGTCAGGTAAAATATTTAGCTTCTAAACAAACACGTTTCTACATAGATTCCCTTCCAAAAACAATTTAACAGTTTTGCCCAGCTCCTGTGCTCCAATACTGGAGTGGGCAATATAGCTGATATGGCAAAAATGTAAAAATCATGACACTTTAAGAAGTTTTCATGATACACAATGTCTCAATATTTATTTTTTCTGACATCTGATAAGGTAGAACAGACTAAGTAATGGCACATTTAAAAAAAATAGTATAAAAACTATTAATCCAGTTATTTCTGTTCCAACATTTAGCACACTATGCTACATTAAATGAATTAAATAGGACTAACTATGCTGTCTTTTTAATCAAACAAGCTTTTTAGAGGAGTTTAAGCACTTACGATACCCATGATATACTCAGCAAATTATATTGTGACATAATTTATCACAAATAGAATTGTTATATTTCCCAGTCCTAGTTAAAAGCATTTTAAATGTGGCATTACTGGTGCATTATGTGTATACTAGGTTATCAAACCTCAGAAAAACAAGAATAATCATGCTATATAATATACATTGTGAAAGCACAGGGAGATTCACTCGAAAGAGGCCCCGAATATTCTGTAATGACTGTCACTAGGACGAAGCAATCTGAAGGAAACAACACGCAATGTGCTCCTCAGTATATGGAGCTTCAATCAGGCCGGGATGCCCCTGCGTCGGAGCGATGAGGTAGGCGCTCACGGCGTTTACCTGCGTTTGCAACTTCCAGGTGCATACCCCCGTGCACCTTCATGGAGATCACTTACAGCATCGCACATAATACAATGGATTACACACGTCAAGGTCTGTAGCATATTTCTTTTGGTTCAGATTACTTCATCCTAACGGGTGTTACACCAGAATATCCGGGGCCTCTTTCAAGTGAATCTCCCTGTATCTTCATGTGTTGGAGTATGTTTTTGCCATATATCCCACTCTTACTCTAACAAACCCATTTGCTACTTTCAAAGCCTGCTTTTCATTTATACCTCAGTGGGTCTCGTTACCTTCGAACTACAAGATCACTATGAAGACATTTCCTTGAAGCAAGTTCTACCTGAAGTAAGGGCTGATGGCAGCAAGCACATTTCTGTGACAGGAGAAGGTCTTGCCATGGTCCACCTCCACGACGATGTCGGTCAGCTGCGCTTCATCATACAGGGCTTTGAGCTGCTGGAGGATGGTGCAGGCGTGAAGGGCGTCTACTCCGTTATAGCTTGTGCTTGCAGGAGTCCCATTCTGTACTTGTAACAGCTTTCCTACGTCTGTGGTGAAAACATGTAGAGAGAAATGCAGAGCAATGACCTCACAAACTGAAGAGCTGCAAGACAAACCCAAGAACTGACAAACAGAATTACTTGACTCTTAACACTGACCACAAAATCTGTAAACATCTATATTTATTCTAATGTAAACTAGTGGGACCATCACATAAATCAGGGTTCAGGTATTTACTTAATGACTTTTCACAGGAATAGACCTGCAATTCATTACTAATCAGAGAAGGTGGAAATTATTATCACTAAGTGCCGTTAAGTTGTTTTCGACTCCTGTCGACCATATAGTGTTTCTACAGAATATCCTGTCTACTGTTTGGGTCTTCAGGCTTCTGAATGGCTGATTCATGATTGCACCCATCCATCTTGTTGCTGGCCGTTCTCTTCCTCTTTTACCTTCAACTCTGCCAAGCAAAACTGGCTCCAAAATGTGGTTATCTGGGCTTCGAGTGAGAAGTGAGGCTCGATTTGTTCGAGGATCCATTTGTTTTCTTTGCCATCCAAGGTACTCCACAAAGTGTTCACCAGCACTGAAGTTTAAAGGCATCTATATTTTTCCTGTTGCACATAGGGTGAAAAAAGAAGCTTGCTTTGGGAACTATAAAAGCAATTCTGTAATTCAAACCCTTGCCACATAGGTGGTCCTGATCCCTTTCTGACAACCTCAGCCACAAAAACAGACCTGCTGGCGAAAAGCAGGGTTAACCTCAAACTGAGTCAGCAGATTTGGGATTAGCCAGCTGTTCGTCTCCTCCAAACACTGGGGCTGGTGGTGACTTAAGTGGTCAACTTTGCAGTGTCATTCATGACAAAGCATGACATCAGTTAAAAACGGTGATTAGTAACGTTAGCTAATGTTAGTTAGCACAGTAACGTGTAACCGGCCGGCATTTTCCAATCAAACCAACCGGATGAGGCTAAAGTTGGCGTTCCTGTTCACCAGGTTCTTGCTCCAGTTTTCTCGTTCCACCTTAAATGGTGTAGAATGTAGCGCAGAACGAGCAGCCGGAATGTAACTGCTGCACCATTTAAGGTGGAACGGGGAAGTTCGAACAAGAAGCTGGCATCAGTTTCCTATCAACCGGCCTTTCTGAGCAAATTAGCCTAGCTAGTTTATACACTTAACGTTAGCATCGAGGGCTTCTTTCGACAAGCGTGTAAAACCGGCAGACAGTGTGAATGAGTTAAGTTAGCCAGCTAATTTTGGCAACCTATGGTTGTTAATTTCTCGCCAATATAGTTAGGTTACCTCAACTGTGCCCAGCAGGAGGTAGCAGCTAAGCTAAGCTAATGGCTGTATTTTGCTAGATAGGTAAACTACAAATCAAGCTAGTCCTGAAGTGTATAGGGACACCAACCATCGAGTTAAAAAGCTCTGAACGCTGTGTCCTCCAACGAGACGACGATATATATTCTGAAACAAACATTTCGCCCTAAAACTATCTGTATTTTAAAACTACAACCACTTTTTAATTCACAGCGGCCGCTGTTTACACAATCGCTGCTCTGTAGTCGGGCTAGCAGCTAAAGCCAACGCTAATGCTAAAGCTAACCAACCCGTCCTCACTTTTCCGGCTACACTGACACAATCTCATCTTTCTCTGCGTAAAAGAGACACCCCGCGGATCCTAAATGACCCGGAGGGATTGGCGAGGGACATCTCTAATACGTGTCATACAAATAAACCTGAAAACTCTGAAACAGAAGTTTGAATCTTGAAGAGAAAAACAATCGTGAAGCTCTAACCTCCACCGGCAGCCATTCTCGCCCCGTCTGTCTCACTGCTGCGAGAAAAAACGTCACCGGTGAATCTGAGCCCCGGAAACAAGCAGCAGCCAATCAGCTTCGTCGAAGGCTTCTTAGCGACCAATAGAATTAGACGGCGTTCATACTTTTTCGGGCTGCATCCAAGGCGATGTCACGCACAGGCAACAGAAGGTCCGGCTTAATTAAACCTGCTGCACTGAGATTAACAGTGGCAGGAATTCGGGTGAAGTGAGACACTTCTTCGCGATAGTCAATCAAAATCACTTCCAACAATTTTTCAAAATTTCAGAATAATTCAGTTCAGTCCTTGAGATGTAAACAGCCATTCAAAGTGGTCTGAATGTAAAATGGTTGATAGATTTATTTACAGTGGTGGTGATAAGAACCAGGGGTCGCCATGTTTACAACACAAATATAGCATTTTATTTACCAAAACCACCAGTGAACCTTCACATCTTCTGAGTTTTTATATGTAATGTTGATTATGGTAAAATAGTCATAAATCTGAAAAAATAAGCTTTAATTGGGGACCATTTTGCCTCACAACACACTGTGTGTACCTCTCTGCCACGAATGAATTAAAATAAATGGGTTCAAATACATTTTAAGCCAAATTTTATCACAAAACTAATATAAAACAATAGGCCAAACATCAGGAAGTGCATATCTAACCATTTCATGCATTTCATGTAATAACTTTCTGTGAGGGAGCTTTTAGAGGTGGACATCTGGTTCCTATCACCATCACTGTGAACAATTCTGATTCAGCAAGTTTCTCTAGAATGAAGCATTTCACACCAAACCACTCTGAACGACTCTGTTTACGTCTCAACCATTTAATTCTTGGACAATAACTCACACCCCCTGCATGCTACACTGGATAAATAGAGAAGCACATTCAGTGGCAGAATCTAATTATGTAGATTTTTTTAAAATTGGTGGAGTTGCCCTTTAACCTGAACTTACCGTTAAAAGAAAAGATAATATGAATAATCACCCCATCCTAAAGTTCCCCTTTAGTAGACCCACCCTGCCAGTGAGCTAGACTAAGGTTGGACTTTAACTCACTAGGGTAGCAGAGAGGAACAGGGATTCATTAATTGATTAATTCATGAATTCATTCATTTATTCAGTTCTCTCTTTAAAATGGACAGAAGTAAAGACAAAATTCAACTTTCAAGATGCTGCTATTGCTGTTTTTTTCAGCAATGAAATGTACTTCTGTCCATTTTTGTAAATAATAGTATGTCATAGAGTGTCAGAAACCACATAAGCAAGACTATTTGAGATTATTGAACACCTCAACACAGTATGAGTCAAGTGTGTGATGATTCAGGCATATAGTTAGCACGATTCTAATTGGTGCAGTATAATTTTCCATCACTTGTAACCTACATTAGCCTCGTAGCTCCAGTGCAAAGCTAAATAAGGATTGTGTAGACAACAGACATTCTGGATGATTGACTAAGTATGTATATTAGACTTTAGCTTTAATCTTGCTGAACTGAAATTGAACAAAACTGAATTTAAATGGAAATACATACAGAGTGTGTTTACATGCACTTAATAATCTGATAACTGCGGAAAATCAGATTTTGTTAGTAATCCGTTCAACTTGAGTAATCAGATAATGGAAAACTCCAAAAGTCACTTTATTGAAAAATACGAACATACACTATCCAGAAAATGAAGAACATTTCAATTCTTCACTTCATCAGCATCACTCCAAAAATGTTTTGTTGCTTTCTCGCAGGTGCAGTTAAACACTTGCTGGTTCTGGGACAGTGGTCTGTTTTTTGCACATGCACAGACGGAGAGAAACGAAAGAAATCAGAGTAAGGGTATACATGCCCTGAAAAACCTGATTACTGAGCTAAAATCCAGCTCTCCATCAGATTAATTGGATTTCTAAGCCTTATCCAATCTTAGAAATTGTATGCTGTTTGCATGACCGCTTGAATAATCCGATAAATGCGAAATCTGATAATGGTCAGATTATTAAGTGCTTGTAAACACAGTCATTGATAAAAACAATCTGGTCGGCCTTAATTGTCTGCACATGTTGCTGTCGCTCTGGGTACGAGTCTGCTAAATGAATAAATGTAAATGCATTGAATTATTCATTCATTCGTTCATTCAGTCAGTCAGTCACTACCTGTACTTAATCCTATCGAATTTTATAATCCTATTTTCCTTTACAATAGCTGGATGGTTGGGTGCTCCCATTTTGGCTGCTGTCCTTGGCTCAGTTTTGCTATCAGCTCTGCGCTGACAGTAAATCCATTCTACTGCTGCCTGACACTGTAAAATGACACAAAAGGAGTCCAATAAAACACAGCTGCAATCTACGCAATCGATTTCACCTGCTTTTTTTCCCACTCCCTCTCTTCCTCAGGCTGTGAAATTGGACCTAGCTGCTCTGAAATGAAAGGAAAAACGGCTTCCCGCGGCCTCCGCTAGGCCATGATACCTTTTCTCCTTTATATTTCTTGCCTATAACCTGCACTTTAGATATATAGAAAGCAATTTCCTCATATAGGTGCATGAGACATTCCCCGGATTGCATTTTGTTGGAACACGAGTGGAAAGGCTGGCTTTGGCCATTCACGCCTTCGCAAAATGCCACCCTCTGTTTGGGTTACTGGACCACTCACAGAAACAGCCACACGAAAGGAAAATAACTCAGGGCAACAGTTGTTAAAATTCACAGCCTTGAGTTATTTTCTTTTTGTGTGGCCATTTCTGCAAGTGATTCAATGAATAAAAAATCTGCTTGGGGCTTGTGAGTCTTTCAGCAAAGTACTGATTACTTTATCGATTAAACTACAATGACAAAATCTGCCTCACGTCCGTTTATGGATTCTATAGTCTCCTCACTGAGTTCAAATCAGCTTCACACATACTGAAAATTGTACTATTCAATAGGAGCTTAAAGAGGAATTCCACCCAAAATTTCTACATAATTCAATCTTTGAAAACAAAGTCATTCAGAGTGGTTTGATGTGAAATGGTGCATCATAGAGAAACTTATCGACTCAAATTTCTTTACACGGGGGATGGTAGGAACCAGGAGTCTCAAAGGCCCCGTTTACACCTGGTCACTTCTTGTAACTGGTATCTGGATTGTATCCTGATAAGATTTTAGCCACATGCATTTATACTCGGTAGTCAAATGTGCCTCTGGTTAGTTGGATTGAAATCTGATTGCTGTCTGGGACGGAATATGCAAATCCGCTCGTTATGCAGCCACCAATTACCAATTGTGTATCCGTTCAGCCTCTTCCTGTTTCGTACAGTAGTGTCTGTCCATATAGCTATTAAACATTTTGTGTCGTCCGGACCCAAACCATATGGACCCTCATGATTATCTTCCTCGCAGATACAGTTCACATGCCCAGTGATGTACTGCATAGGGAGGGGTTTGGGTTGCACTGTGAGGGGTTTGGGTTGTACTGTGAGGGGTTTCAGTTGTACTGGGAGTTGTTTCAGTTGTACTGGGAGGAGTTTTAGTTGTACTTTGAGGGGTTTCAGTTGTACTGGGAGGAGTTTTAGTTGTACTGGGAGGGGTTTCTGTTGTACTGGGAGGAGTTTTGGTTGTACTGGGAGGGGTTTCAGTTGTACTGAGAGGAGTTTTGGTTGTACTGGGAAGAGTTTTAGTTGTACTGGGAGGAGTTTTGTTTGTACTGGGTGGGGTTTCGATTGTACTGGGAAGAGTTTCGGTTGTATTGGGGGGGTTTTGTTTGAACTGGGAGGAGTTGTAGTTGTGCTTAGTTTGTGTTTAGTTGTGTCAACATGTTGTTTTTTATCCCAGTGCTACAGTATTTTAATTTGGGGTACAACAGTTGTAACTTTTGTTCTAGTACCGGTGCTACCTACTCAAAAAATCATGCAAAAACGTGTATCTCCAAAATGCTAACTTGACAGGAGAAGGAAAAATTGTTCTTAACTTATAATGGAAGTAACATTTGGACCATTTCTATTGGTCCACCGTGAAATGTTAACACAATGCGAAGAGTAACTGTACTTTTCGAACTATGGAAAGAAGTAAAAAATGGCAAAAATGAAGAGAAAAGGTTTTTGAAAGCAACGATGTGCAGCCCTGCAGTAAAATCATGAGAAACGTTTATTTACAACAATACTGGAAAAGTCTATTTGATATTTTTCATAATCGTGTGTGTTTTATATGTATGGACGGATGTGCTGGTGTGCATGTGTGTGTTTGGCTTTGCACGAAAATAGCAATTGCACTCGCTTGGTGATCAATTTTCTTACACAGAATAAAAAGGTACACTCTTCTCAATCACTCCTGCTTCTGCACAGGAGAGTGAGAGAGAGCATGCGGTGTGATGGGGCTTGCAGTATTGAATTGCAGAGGAGACAGCTACATGGGGAGTGGGATGGAAAGCAGTGGAAGGGGAGGCAGGGGGTGTAATTGTCGTTTAAATGTGTGGGTTTTTTTGTCGGAGATGGAGGTAATAGGTTATTACAGGCCTCCAGGGACGTGTGCGCGAGCGTGCGCGGACGCTGGTGGATGCGTTCGGTCTTCTCTCCGCCACCCATGAGGAGGTGAATAGGAGCACCACGGGAGGCGGCGGTAAATACCGACCTGAGCTTACGGCTTCATGTTTAAAAAGTGCTTCTGGACCCCCCGTCTCAGGCCTGAGTGAGCAGGTGCTCCAACATCTGCTACTGCATCCATCACTCCTGCTCTCAGTCCCTGTAAGTGTCTCGAACCTGGAGAAGAAGCTGCGCTGACTGTCTCTTCCCCAGGACCCAAAGATCTCCATGAATCCTCCATGAATTCCCTTATGAAGAGACAGCAGAGTGTTCCTGAATCATACTCAGTCATGTACGGCAAAACACAGAGAAACGTTATTTGTATTGATAAGAAACATTTGAGTGAGAATTTCATAGGACAGCAAAGTGGATAACACCATCATCCCAGCACGAATGGCACTGCTTTGTCAGCAATGCTGTCACCATGGCAACATTTACGAAGGCTGTATGTCGCTGTCGGTCATGTACTTACACCAGTTCTGCTACGAGGGTGGAACAATAGTTTTTTTCAACGCCATGTGCTTCATGTGCTGTGGTTGTGCATCATGGGTTACCGTGCTCCTGGACAGTGAGGAAAGACAGTGAGAACTCAGGTTCCAGAGCCTTTTGAGGAGCTAGAGTTCTGTAGCTGTGGGCCCTTTTCAACTGAGAGATCAGAACCTTTTGAGGAACTAAAGAGTTCTGGAACTATAGGCATGTTTCCACCATGGTTCCAGAACCTTTTGAGGAACTACAGAGTTCTGTGACAGTAGGCCCATTTTCACTGAGGTCCCAGAAATGTTCAAGGAGCTAAAGGGTTCTGGAACCATAAGTATGTTTCCACCAAGTTTCCAGAACCTTTTGAGGAACTACAGAGTTTTGTGACAGTAGGCCCATTTCAAATGAGGTTCCAGAAACATTCGAGGGACTAAAGTGTTCTGGAAGTTCCAGAATCTTTTGGGAAATACAGAGTTCTTTGACAGTAGGCCCATTTCAAATGAGGTTCCAGAAACATTCGAGGAACTAAAGAGTTCTGGAACTATAAGCTTGTTAACACCAAAGTTCCAGAACCTTTTGAGGAGCTAGAGTTCTGTAACTGCAGGCACATTTCAACTGAGATTCCAGAACCTTTTTAAGAATCTTTAGACTTCCAGAAATTTTGGCATTTCAAACATAATTCTGTGACCCTTTGTGGAACTATAGAGTTCCAGAACTATAGGTGCCTGCACCCCCACTCACAGCTCTAGAACCTTTTAAGCAACTGTAGAGTACCAGAACTATGGATACATTTTCCCCCCATGGTTCCAGAACCTTTTGAGAAACTATAGAGTTCTGGAGCTATAAATTCCTTTCTTCCACAGTCCTAGAATCTTTAGATAAACTGTAGTGTTCCAAGACTGTAGATCCGTCATCCACCATGGTTCCAGTAACTTCAGAGTTCTGAATACACACACATCATCTAAACCGCTTATCCTTCTGGGTCGTGGTGGGGTGCTGGAGCCTATCCCAGCTGTCATTGGGCGGAAGGCAGGATACACCCTGGACAGGTCACCAGTCCATCGCAGGGCAGACAGACATATATATTCACACACTCACTGACACCTAGGGGCAATTCAGCATATCCAATGAGCCTGACTGCATGTCTTTGGACTATGGGAGGAAACCGGAGTACCCGGAAGAAACCCACGCAGACACGGGGAGAACATGCAAACTCCACACAGAAAGGACCCTGGTCGCCCAGCTGGGAATCAAACCCAGGCCCTTCTTACTGTGAGGCAACAGCGCTACCCACCGAGCCACCGTGCTGCCCAAAACTATAGAGTTCCAGATCTATAGGTTTAATTTCCATGGGTTCCAGCAAGGTTCCAGAACCTTTTGAGGAACTATAGTTCTGGAACTCTATGAAACGTTTCAGAACTGTGTGTGGGGGGAGTTCCTCAAAAGGTTCTGGAACTTTGGTGTTAACATGCTTGTAGTTCCAGAACCTTTTGAGGAACTCCCCCGACACGCAGTTCTGAAACGTTTCATAGAGTTCCAGAACTATAGTTTTCCCCCACAGTTCCAGAACTTTTTGAGAAACTTTCGAGTTCTCTTTTTATGTTTTAGGTTCTTTTCTTCCACAATCCTAGAATCTTTAGATAAATTGTAGTGTTCCAGACCTATAGATCCATCATCCCCCATGATTCCAATACCTTTAAGTTCAGGATAGTTTGAGAAACTATAGAATTCCAGATCTATAGGTTCCATTTCCACAATTGTTCTAGAACCTGTTGAGGAACTAAAGAGATTATCCAGGTCTCCCGTGAACAAGAGCCATCAGCATTGACTGTGTTTGCATAGCAAAATGGGAAAAAATAGGGCTACTCCAGGACCAGGACTGGGAACCACTGGTTCATTAGAATAGGTGCATTTCTATCACAGGAACCCTCCTGGCCTGTGTTCTAGATATTTTGCTTTACATTAACCTTTTAAGACGACACTAAACAGCATTATTACATCCATATGCCTCCTAACGCTTTAGTTCCCAACCCAGAAACTGCTGACAGAAGGACTAAATCCTAATGAAGTCAGGAGATCTAAACTCCACTCTGACTCGTTTAAAGCACAGATCCAGTCCAGTGGTGAACAATCAGCGTAACGGTCAGCTGGAGCCCAGCAGGCTGCACTAAGCTTTAAGAACATCTGAAAGTGTTTTTTTTTCTTTCCTCTTTCGTTCTTTTCTAACTTTGGGGACACTTCATTAGGTGCGATGACCGCTCCGCTTTCGCCCTTCAGCTTAAAAGTGCGAACAAATAAAGGGGCCGGCTCTCCTGCTGAGAGGGCAGCTCATTTGTTCCGCATGTCCGGCTGATGGATTCAGTTTTTACTAAATCCTGCTTTATTTTTATCCTCACTAGAACCGAATAAATAAATAAATAAATAAATAAAGAAAGAAAGAAAGCACATGGAGCCACAGGCCGGCTGCTCTCTCTCTCTCTCTCTCTCTCTCTCTCTCTCTCTTTCTGTCTTTTTAAACCTTTCTCTCCCTCTAGTTCTTTCATTCTCTCTTTCTTTTCTCTCTGTTTTTCTATTTTTCTCTCTTTACTTCTCTTTATTCCTTTTGCTTTGTCTATCTCTCCTCTTCTCTCCTTCCTATTTCTTACTCCTTTTCTCTTTTTCTAATTTCCATGCCCTCTTTCTCTCATTTTCTTTCTATCCCCCTCTCTTTCTCTTGTTCTCTATAGCTTCCACACTTTCTTTCTCTCTTTATATCTCTGTCCTTCTCTTTACCTTTCTTTTTCCTCTCTTTTTCTTTTTTATGTACATTTCTCTTTCTTTCTATTTCTCTCTGTTATTCTACTGTCTTAATTTCACTTTTTCTCTGTCTCCCCCCTCTTCCTTTCTGTTTTCTCTCTTTCCCCACTCTCTCTCTTTTTCTATCTCTCTCTTGCTTTCTCTCTAAAGCTCTCTATCCCTCCTCTCTTTCTCTCTCTCTCCCTCTCAGTCTCTTCATATCTCTTTATTCCTCCTCTCTCAATCTCTCTTGTTTCTCCTTCTCTCTTTATATCTCAGTCTTCTCTTCCTTTTTCTTTTGCTTTCCCACTCTCCTCTCATTTTTCTCCCCACCCTGCCTTTGGTTTTAGCTGTCTGTCTTTAGTTGTCTTCCTTTCTCTCTTCTCTCTCTCTCTCTGTCTCTCTCACTCACTCTCTCTCTCTGTATGTGTGTATGCCTCTCTCTATTTACCTCGGTTTTTCAATTCTGTTCTACTTTTGCTCTTTTTCTATCTCTCCTCCTTTCTTTCTGTTTTCTGTCTTTTTTCCTTGCTCTCTTTATCGCTCTCTCTCTCTCCCTCTCGCTCTCTCTCTCCCTCTCTTTTTTGCTCTTACTTCCTCATTATAATTCTCTATTGCTTCTGTCTCTCTCTGTTTCTCTCTTTTTATCTTGCTCTTCCTCTCTCTTTCTCACTGTCTCTCTCTCTCCTTTCCTCTTTTTCTTTCTTTTTCCACTCTCGTTTCTGTTTTTCTCTTTAACACACTCTCTCTCTCTTTCTCTCTCTCTGTCTCTCTCTCTCTCTCCCTCTCTCTCTTGTCCTTCATAGTCAGTGGGTCTGGTGTACGGTTGAGCGGAGCAGAGTGTGTGTGAGCCCCAGCTGTGTGAGCTCTGTTACTCTCATAGTGGGATTAGTGTGTGTGTGTGTGTGTGCGCGTGTGTGTGTGTGTGCGCATGTGTGTGTGTGTGCAGTCGTGCGTAAAAGCTTCGGCTTTGCCATCATCAATACTGCTGCGCTGACACGGGGAGATCCATCAGCAAATCCGATTCCACCGCAAGAATTCTGCTCCCAATAGAGACGAAGATCTTTTTTACCCTCTCTCTCTCTCACTCTCCCTCCCTCTCTCTCCCTCTCTCTCTCTCTCTTTCTGTCTCTCTCTCTCTCTCTCTCTGTTCTCCATCATGGTGACCGAATGTAGCCCACCGTAGCGAGGCAATCGTGCAACTGAGGAGCAGGAGCAGAAAATAGACCTCGAGAACTTCATCACGGCGTGAACTCCACTGCGCTACACTGCACTGGTCCCTTTAATATCTTTTTATCATGTGCGCCTCCACAATCTCTTTCAAATCCCCCACTGAAACACATTATATATCAGCTCAGCTTCAACTGACACCACCTCACAGACAGACACACCTTCTAACCCAAAAGTCTGTAGACATCTGCTCACTTAACACTTCTTCTAGAATGAAGTGAATTAATAGGTCATTTGTCCCCTGCAGTCAAGGCCTCTACTCTTCTGGCAACAATTTACACTAGATGTTGGAACATAGCTGTGAGGATTTGATGGCAGCCACAAGAGCATGAGTGAGGTCAGGTACTGATGTTGGATGATCAGTTCTGGATCACTTCAGCTCATCCCAAAGGTATTGGATGGAGCTCGATCACTACAGAGAGCGCAGCTCCACTGCTCCACAGCCCAGTGCTGGGGGGCTTTATACCCCTTTAGCTGATGCCTGGTGTTGGCGATGGTGACCTTAGGCTCATGTTGCTGCTCCATTCTACTGGTCAGTACTTTTCTATGGGGATTATACAAGCTGTATACTGATTAGAAGACTGGATACTTTTGAACATGGATAGATAGATAGATGGATAGATGGATAGATAGATAGATAGATAGATAGATAGATAGACAGACAGATAGAAAGACAGACAGACAGACAGACAGACAGACAGACAGATAGATAGATAGACAGATAGATAGATAGATAGATAGATAGATAGATAGATAGATAGATAGATAGATAGATAGATGCAGTTCATAGTAAGTCATCATATTGAGTCTCAGGTCGTTTTACAGACTGAATACTGAATGATATTCAAATTCACCTCATTCTTTCTTCTCTAGAGACTGAATAGAAGCTTCATATGAAGGTGTGATTAGAACAGACTCCTGCAGATTACTGATCATTGCTAGTGTAGCAGACGAGCCAAAGGTTTGCTGTCATTACAAAACCTAGTGCGGTTTATGCAAAAGTTCAGACCCCTGGTCAAATGAGATGTTTTGTTAAATTTCCAAGTGAAAATTAGGTCATACATCCTCTACAGAGCACACACTTAAATATGGCATTATGCAAATTTTAGTGCACAGTTTCTATTTATTTGTTGAGTTTACAACACTGGAAAAATGTAATGCATAAAATATAACAACTAAAATGTGCCATAACCTTTGCACAGGCCATATTCAATGTTTTTCCAATATATAACATTCATCAAATAAACAGTAACTGTGCACTAAAATGTGTTCTCTGTAGAGAGTTTATTATTCTAACTTTTTAACTTTAACTTATTTTCACCCAGAAAATGAACAAAACCTGTTTGACCAGGACACTTAAATGGTAACTTTATATGTTTGTCACGCATCCTTCAGACTCTGAGGTCCCTAGGGACTCCATTTCCCAGAACCCCCAGGGGAATCACATGATTCTCAGCCCTCTATCTCGCTCCAATCACCGCTCTCTGTCGCCTGTGTATTAAATGATTTCACCTGTTCTCATATAATTAGTTGAGTATAAAGCCTGGGCTTTTAGTCTAGTTCATTGTGAATTATTGCTTCTTTTCCCAAGAGCTACTGAGCGTTATATTCTTCTGTCTATTGTGATTTTCTGGTTTTTGACTCTGTTTGCTGTTTTTGACTTTTGCCCTTTTGCCCTTTTGCCTTTGCTCTTTGGACTTTGTTCGCCTTATGTTTGTCTTTTTGTGTTGCTTGCCTTTGCTGGATTTGACCTTTGCCTGTTTTTGGACCACGATTTTGGATTACGACTCTAACATTAAAGCCTCACCCTCTTTCTTTAACCGCGAGCGTCTGAGTTATTCTGCCTCGTTACAATGTTCTTAACTTTAATGTGCATTAAACTTAATTCATTCTGGATCATTTCTACTGGCCTGTTCATCAGGAAACATTCACACAATGTAAAAAGCAGATGGAGCTTTTAAATGCTGTAAAAAATGAAAAACAAATTTGGGGTATTATGAGATTTTATCACAGCAATCATTTGATGTGCTCATAATTGTGGCTTATGTCCAGTATGATTTGCAAAGCCTTATAACTTGAGAATGATACTAATGTGGGAGAGAGAGAGAGAGAGAGAGAGATACAGATAGATGGAGATAGTTAAAGAGTGTGCGTGTTCTCTCAGTGGGCTGGTGGTGGGGTATTACTGTGTGATTGATTCAGTGGCCGTGTGTCCAGAGGGCAGGGCCCTCTCTCAGGTCAGATCAGAATGTTCCAGGCCAAGATCACGGCCTGGATGTAGATGTGTGTATGTGTGGGAATGGGGGGCCTGAGGGCAGCACCACTGTGACTTCAGCAAGGGCAACACTCCTCTGCACACTGCGCCCTTGGAAAAAACATCATATAGTTTATTCAATTGTGAGAGAATATGAGGAGCAGAGCTGGCCTTTTGGTTGAAGTGAAAAAAAAAAGGTCTACATTCATAGATGACCTCATAACATGTGTTCTCAACTAGGCCTCTACCTTACAGGTTCCACTACATTTTACTGTGTTTGTGTGTATTATTCTAATATTATAATGATATATATTGATGTTATTCCTGTCAGAAACACACAAATATGTGAATGTATATAATTATTTGGGGGGAAATGAATTGTGGAAAGATTAAAAAAATTAGTTTAATTGCCAGAAACGATATCACAAGTGACGCCTTTCACACCACCCCTTATAGATATTACATACAAACACACATATATACTAGCATACACACACACGTATATATATATATATATATATATATACACATATAAACATATATGTGTGTGTGTTTGTGTGTGTGTGTGTAGGCTAGTTTATATGTGTGTTTGTATGTAATGTCTATGAGTGTAAACTCCAATGTTCATTTCATGTTTCAGAGTTAAACAAAGCCGTTTAATGGACACTAGTGTATTTTAAGTGCAATATTTAAAACTCTTTAACATAAAACAAGCAGGTAAAATGCTGAAACTTGCTACAAAAACATCCCATTAATGGGCAACATTAAACATCTATAATATCATGGCTGCATTCAGCCCTGATGAAACGTAACAAAACGGTTATTTAAACGGAAACGGTGATGCATTAAACAATCTGTTGTGTTTCGCAATCATTGCAACGATGGCAGTTGAGAAGGCCATTCTTGCGTACACCAGCCTGCAAAGACAGCATTTGCAAAGGACTTAATAAGAATCCATTGTGTGCGCTGCCTTTTTATTACAGTGGGGTTTAGTTAAACATCGCTGCTGACTGGGTAACACCTCAGACACACCCATCATACAAGAAAAAACATACCACAAAGCCCGTTGCACACCTTTTTGCATCATTTTGATGAAATATGTCGTTCAAGTCTGAAACCACAGCAAAACGGTGCACAATGTTTTGAGATCTTATAAGCCCCATACCTCAGAAAATCCTAGGGCTGAATTTCAAAACTGCTCCCTATATAATGAACTATGTGAGTTATGAAATTTATATTTGTCACCCCAAATGTTGTGCTTTATGTCCAGTATAAATTGTGCACACATAGCCGAATCTAAAGTGGTTCTTTGTAAGACACACTGTGCTCTGTATAGATGCAGTAGCCGTTATTTCAAGATCTACGTGTTGCACTTTGTAGGGAGAAGGGAGCCATTTGAGATTCTGCCTACAACAGTCAGCTCATTTTTTAAAAAATGTTTCATTTTTATATATATAAATACAAATAATATACGAAAATAAAGTAACTTCAGTATTTCATTTGTAATCTTCCGGCACCATTTGAAAATAGCAACACGGCTTTGCGCCATCTGATCATTTCATGGTGAACGGACCATAGAGATGCCCTAAAATTACCCACAATAACATTTTGTTGCTGTACGCTACATTATAGTAAATTGAAGAGCGTTTTTTTCTCTGCCCCTGTAAAGCTACAACTTTCTTACAAGGTTTTGTTACGGCAGCGACGTTATGCAAACATAGCAGCCTCCAGTCGGCGAGCGAGTGTCCTGCCGTGTGTGTGCTGAAGCAGAGCCACTCAGTGTGGCGTGAAGTGTAGAGACATGCAGTCATTTAGCTAAAGGTCACTCAGTTTGACAACATGACAACAGTAAGCGGGAGGCCCTGCTTTGCATTTCAGTCTGAGCGTGGGTGTGTGTGTGTGTGGGTGTGTGTGTGTGTGTGGGTGTGTGTGTCTGAATGAAAAGATGTTTTGACTTTTACACATTACATCAGACCTGAATGCTAAAACAAAATAGAATAGCTTTAGAGAGAAAAGGTATTGTATGGTTAGATAAAGGCTTTGTGCTTTCTCTTTTCATCCCTACAGTCATATGTCATTGTTAAATAAGACTATCAGGGTGCGTATGGAGGATGTGTTCGGGTGAAGGAGAGGAGATGTGTGTAAGCTTCGGCGCTACAGCGGGAATACCAATGATGCACGCCTTTGTGTGACCTGGAGAGCACAGAGAGAGAGAGAGAGAGAGAGAGAGTATAAAGAGTGCTTCACAAGTGATTTGGGTAGCATATTTCCATTAATCTGCTAATGTTTATATCTGAAATGTTCGGTTTGCTTTCATGCCGTTTGAGGTTGTCTGAGCACAAACTTGAAGACATTTTTCACATTGAGTAAAACATATGGCTAAAAAGTGAGTTTCAGCACTTCATTTATCATATGAATTTTTTTGGCAGCACGACTATTGAACTTAAAACAAGTACAACAAATAGAAAATCCAAATTTGATTGTGAATAAAATTATAACAATAATTTGTTACTTAAAAAATGCTAGAATTACACACTGTAAGCCCAAAAAAGTTCACATAACTTTAAAAAAATTGAGGTAACCCATTGCCCTAAAAAGATTTAAGCACTGCTGAACAAACCAGCAAGTTTCAATGTACGTAAACACTGCATGTTAAAATAAGCGAGTTTTTTTGTGTTAGATAAACACGTTTGTGCAATTCATAAATTCTAATTATTTTAATTCAACTTTGAGTTAGTCAGACCTAAAATCCTAATTTAAGTATATGTTTTATTAGGTGATTAAGAAAAGTGACATTGACCACTGACCATATTGACCAAGCACCAAAGGGTTAACCTATAATGTGAACCCGGTCACCCACCAGCACAGACCTGCACACAGCAGCAGAGAGAACAATACCTCGCCCTTTCACCTGGGCCCATTGTGCAGGGACCCCCTCAGTGACCAGGCCCCCAAAATTTTTACTGGGCCCCTCAAGGTTTGGACTGCCCATTGGAAGCAATGGGAGATTTTGTGGCCTGCCAGTTGGACCATCCAGGCCAGTTGCATAAAGATGAACTGAAGCAGAGACAACGTTGGGCTGATGTCTTAAACATACTCAGTAACATATTCCATTACAGTATAACCAGTTTCTGCTCCACCACGTTGAACGTTATAAACCTCCGCTATGACATGAAGCACATGATCAGAACGTACTTAAACTTTCCGATAGGGAATGTAATCAGATACAGGCGTTTCCATGTTTATTATTCTTCTATTTAACATATTATTTACAGGATTACCCTCCTCATTCAATCGGATAGAAATTGTATTCCAAATGGCCTCAATCAGACTAGTCTATTCTGATTGAGGTGTTTACATGGACGTGTTCTATTCCGATTGAGCTATTAGTCTAATTATTAACATATTATCAGACTGCATGTAAATGTGGCTGCTCTTTCTTGCCATTACTGGCAGTGATTTCTTCATCAGTACATTTAATGAAAAATTTGATTATCATTTAAATGATGTTCCAAAATTCTCAATATTTCTCTCTCTCTCATCACCTGCTTCTGTCCACTGCTGCTCCCACAATCCCCAATCAGTACAATGCCAATGCTAAACTTTTCACCCCCAAAGATGTCCACTACTGAGGAGATTATTCGTTTGATCATCTCTCAAACGAGCTCAGTAATGCCGAGATAAATAACTGGCTCATCACATTGGTTTATCAGTCTACTCAGGCTTTAGGAGGAACTTCAGTGTGTGTAAAGAAGTCATTAATTGAGGTTTTCTTTAGAGTTAGTCTAAGAAGCATGTTTGCTACATGTTGTTTGCTAATTCTAAAATAGATAAACAAGCACTGATGGTGTTTCTTTTGAAGATCGTACATTTTTTGTTTAATTTAGCAGGTAACTATTTTAAAAGTAAACAGTAACTGTATTCGGAAAACTGCCTTTACAAAATGTAACTTGGACTGAACACAGAGACTTCCTTTCTGTGTTCTGGACACATATTCCCAAAGCTTGTATTCCGTTACATCCCAACCCTGAGCGCAGCACAGCCACATTCATTAAGATGTGAGCAAATCTCCCTCTCCTGCCCCTTCTGCCCCAAACGAGACTGGTCTTCCAAAAGCGCATACATGGTATACATCTAATAACTGACATTAGATCATTCACAAGGTTCTTTATTGGTTCTTCTGTGGTATTGCTCCAAAGAACCCCTTATTGGGACCTTTATTTTTTAGAAAGTCTAGAAAGCAAATTTAAGTTCTATTTACAGTGTTAATCATATAGCTTCCATAGTGAGTCTTGGTTTGGACGGTTCTAGAAAATACTTTTAACTGGCATTTGATGTCACAGGGAAGTTCTTTAAACTTCAAAAAGCTTCTTGTGCAAAATTGGCTCCTCAAAGAACCATTAATTGAAATGTTCTCCAGTCTGCCTTCAGTCCTATGACTCCAATGAACCCATTTTTAGCACTTTTATTTTTAAAAGTCTGAAAAGCAACTTTCAACTTTACACACTCTAAAAAATATAGGTTCTAAAGTGGTTCTCGGCTTGGACGTAATGTTCAAGGAAAAGGTGTGGAGCCTTTATGTTATATAGTGGTTCTTTAATTCAAAATGCTTTTTCACACGCACTCATCGCTTTTGCAAAAGTGGCTCTTCAAAGAACCTTCCACTGAAAGGTCCTTCAGAGGTTCTTCTATGGTATCACTCCAGAGAACCCATTTTTGGCACCTTGTGGCAAGTTTCATCTCTGTCTGCAGTCTTAAAAATGAAAGTTCCTGAACAGTTCCTGGCTTGGACGGTTCTAGAAAAAACTTTAATTGGTGTTTAACATCACATGGAGGTTCTTTAATCTTCAAAGTGCTTCTTCACACTCATGTATCAGTTAAAATGGCACTTCAAAGAACCATGAATTGAAACCAAAAGTGGCTCGTCTATTGAATTGCTGCAAAGTTTTCTTTTTGGCATTTTTATCTTGAAGAGCACTTCAGGTTTTAACTCATGTTAACATTCGAGTGGATGTAGTTCTAGCTTTGCAGCTGGTCAGGAAAAGACAGCTGACCAGACAGACAACGTAGCAAACTCAGTAAATCTTGGGATGCACTATTACATCCTTCATTTGAGTCTCTTTTAACCGCCTGATCCAACCCGCTGGTGATTTTACTGTGGAGTATACCTTCATGCTATGATTACTTCAAGCTGGCACAACACACTCACATGGGATAATCAGTGGAAACTGTGATTGCAATACAAATATCTTGGAATATTTGTGCCGCGCAGCTCACTGGAAGTGCAACAGTGCCATCTAGCAGGGAAAAAAGGAACGGCTTCAGCTGAATTTTCCAGTATGAAGAAGAAAAGTGACCTGTGTGGAACCGCAAATCTATCTGAAGAACCATGCATGACACACTTGGTTAAGACATGATACAGATGATTTGTTGGACTTATTTGGTCTCCTTTCACTAATGAAGGCGTAGTCTCATTTATATATGACGCTGACAGTGACATTCACTACACTCTTAAAAAGTTGGTTCTTCAAGGGTAAGTTCTATATAGAACCAACAGTAAGTTCTATATAGAACCAATTCATGCTTTAATAGTTCTTTGCATGGTGAAATTGTTCTTCAGGTTGACTGAGAGTGTGCTGTAGATGGTTCTATATAGAACCTTTTTGAAAATTGTTTTATATAACACCAAAAAGGATCCTTCTAATGTTACAAGCTTGACATTGTAACAGTAGCAGAACTCTTTTTTGGTGCTATACAGAACCATATATAACACATTCTCCAACAATCTGAAGAAACATTTCACCATGCAAAGAATCATTTAAGCATGAAATGGGTTTAGATATAGCTCATAGTTCTATTCATGGTTCTATCAGTTTTTCAAATCCATCCGCAAGGATATTTTTGCACACTTTCAAAGTTCAGTCTTAGAAGTTTGTTGCATTTTCTGCTTCTCACAATCAAAGCAATCCCAAACACATTAAATGAGGTCAGTCCATTATTCGGAGAAAACAATTAGCCTTTCTAATGGGGACAGTTTTGGTGTCAATCAACATTATAGAAGAAATAATACATAATTCAGAGTGAGAGATGTGAGCTGGTTAGAGGGTGAACTGTTAGAAAAATCCCACTTCTGACACCAGTTTTAACGCTCACCACTATTAAGACAATTACTGCTTTCATACAAGTCGTGGTTTTTTTTTTTTCCAGCCACACCGTACACAAGAGGTGTCTTTTGTGTGGGTGCAATAGTGCAATAAATTAGCACACATAAATTAAAACATAGCGTGCGTCTCGTTCTACATACATAAAGCCTATGAATTATTGCTCTGTCTAGCTACAAGCTTTGATTGAGAACTATGGTGTATTGCTGTTAGTTTTGCTGTTGTTCTCGATGTGACTTTTACCTTACTATTATTCCTATTATCTCCCTATTACTTCTATTACTTAAGCAATTATATAGTCATAGTTCTATTAGCATGCATGCTGTTATAGTACAATACAGTAAAGCTATATCACACTGTGTAATGGTAGTTGTTGTTATGCTTTCTACTATGTGTATTAATCTCTTGAAAAGAAATGGAAAATATTTTTAGAGAATTCAAATCATTTTCTCTTTTAAAATCATCTGCCAATGTGTGCAGTGAACAGCCTCATTAAAAAAAGGAAAATAAAACAAATTTTCAAACACAAAACCACTCATGATCCGCCCAAAAAGGGCTCTTTTTTCTCTTCTCTCTCTCTTTCTCTGTGTACACAGAGCCCCTCGGCTCCTCGCGCTCTCTGTAACGCGCCGTGGCAGTCGAAGATGAAACAGAAATTTCGCTATCAAACACCTACACAAAGAAAGAGATGACCTTTGATCACACGGCCGTTTGATGTCTTGACACGGAATTTGCATCAGAAGGACAAGAGCGGCGGCCGGCGCTCCGAGAGACTAATGATTCAGCCTGCCAGACAAACATCAGAGGTCAGAGCCGCTTTAGCCGAATAACGGAGCAGTGCAGGTGCTCAGCTGAGGCCTAACTGCGCTCACCTCACATCATTATGATCAGCGGGGTCAGAGGTGACTCCTTTTCTGTAATTACCCTGTAAAAAAGACTGAGAAGAATGGAGCTATTAAAGACAGACCTACTGCATCGAATCAACCAGCTCGATTTTGTCTGACTGAAGACAGAATCCTAAAGGTTATATTGGACTAGGAAATGTCTTCCTATATATATATATATATATATATATATATATATATAGAGAGAGAGAGAGAGAGAGAGAGAGAGAGAGAGAGATAGATATAAATATATAGATATTCTTAGAAGTTGGTTGCATTTTCTGCTTCTCAAAATTCAAATGATCCCAAACACATTCACTGATGTTGAAGTCTGGACTCTGGAGTGGTCAGTTCAACACCAGCAGCTTCTTTGTTTGATTTGCAGATGTTCTCCTTTTTTCAGCAAGAGCTGCTTAACAGTGCTGAGTCGTCTTCTCACAGCGGAAGGATGGACAGAAACACCTGAGGATGTTTTCAGATCTGAAGCAGCTTGATTTTCTCCTCTCTCTCAAAAATAAAAGTGCTGTTTATCTGATGTGGACAGTATTGATGATCAACCAGGTCATGCAGGTGGTTGTTAGGAGGCCCTTTAATTATTTAGTCTTTTTGAACTCCAGATTTGAAAACTCATGTTTTCACTTATTTTCCTTTCAGCTTTCCTTACGCAAGTGGACAATCTTAAACATAATCTTTAAAAGACGTGCTGAAAACGAATAACTTGTACTTATTGGCTGTTTTGATTGCAAGTTAAATAAACAAAGGGTGCTCTGACTTTTGCACAGTAGCGTAGCTCCACTTAGACATTGCCGTTTCATGTAGAATGAGGTGCAATAACTGTTTTACTTCTGCATGATATAATAACTGTTTTCAAAAGTATATCTTTCCACTGCAATTCTCCCTGTTGCAAAGTTAGCTAGCTAACATTTTGTTGTGATAATTTGAAATCACAGAGTTTAGCCAGAGTTTACTTGACAACTGTAGCCAGTCTCTTCTTCATGTTCACATGGCTTTGATGTTCATGCAAAGGTACTTGGAGTTTAGATGAGCTGATCAACAGAGATTCAGTTTTGTGCCGTTTTGAGAAGCTACCTGTTGCTGTTTGTCAAAGTGTCAACTTTGGATTCGTCTGTGTGTGGTAGACCTCATAATTAGCTGCATCAGCACATTGACACCACAACCAAAGACACCTCTGTTTCCCATGTTTGCTAAAAGGTGAGTTCTTTCATTTGCTGGTTAATTTTGTTTATATGAGCCAGTTTTACTGGATAATAAGCACTGTGCACAAAAATGACCACTGCCAAACTACAAATTTAGCCTTGCTGTCCCAAAGATCTGTTCACTTGGTCTCACTTCATTGGGATAGTCCACTACAGTCCCCTATGGATTATCTACAGATGTTTAAATTGTTAAATTATCTGTTGAAACTCCGTTGATTCTAAACAGTGGTGGGGTTGGGGTTAGGATTTAGACCGGGGTTAGGGCTAGGACCAGGGTGAGGGTTGGGTTTAGGTTTTGGGTTGAGGTTAAGGTTAAGGTTAGGAGTAGAGCAGGTTTAGAGTTCAAGAAAATGGGTTGAACTAAATTAAAGTTGGGGAGGAACTCACTCATCCATAATGGGCACAAATGGCACCGGATGGTGGCCCAACCCCTGGCGGGCCTAAAATATCTTTTGACCAGCTCATGGGCTGCCCCTCTTAGCCCATTTCTTAGAAATCACATCGTGTCATCACCCCTGGGCCTAAGCACTCTTGAAAAAGAAGGTTCTTCAAGGGTTCTGTAGTAAAGGCAATAGGCCTCACCAATGAAATTTCTTCTCAAAACCCACTTACGCAGTTTTCACCAAGATTCTGATGTGCACCAATATTTTCTCATTTGGGATTTGTTCTTAGGTGAGAACACACTCAATCTACACACACACAAGAGCACAAAGGATGTAGACTTTGTCTTAGAACCTTCCTCAAGAACAAACTGAGGAGAAACTCAAGAAAACTCAGAGAGATATTGGTGAATGAGGCCCTATAGTTCTATATAGAACCATGGACACTCCAAGACCCATTTGCATGCTTAAAGGGTTCTTTGCAAGTTGAAACAGTTCTTCCGATTGACGGAAAATGTGTTGCATATGGTTCTATTTAGAACCTTTTTGAAAATGCTTTTATACAGCACCAACAAGTGTTCTTCTACTGTTACAAGCTTGACATCATAGCCATATCAGAACACTTCTGCGGTGCTGTATAGAGCCATTTTCAAACAGATTTCATATCCAACACGTTCTCCATCAATCTGAAGAACATTTTCACCATACGAAGAAACATTTAAGCATGCAAAGGAACTTTGAGTGTGCATGGTTCTATATAGAACCATTGTCTTTACTAAAGAACCCTTTTTAAGAGTGTGCCAAAGCCTGAGATGTAAGAATTTGACAGATGTGAGCTAAAACTTCATCACGTCCTGAGTAAGACCTTGTAGGTCAAACGGTGTGAAGCACCTGAAAGTTGCCGATTGATCTCTGCGAAAAGCAGAGAAGGTTGTTAATTATTCAGGCGACCGCCTCATTCTTTATGCTTCTCGCCGGACGAAAATACACCTGTCGCTGAGGCCCGGCCTCGCACATCACCCCACCATCACTGCCCATTAAAATCAGATTTGGCATTAATGGCAGAAATTAATCTCCGGTTTCTTTTTTCGTTTTGTTCCGAACTGCGCGCTTGATTTCCACACCATGTTATCTTTAATACGGAGGTGCTGATACAGTTTCATTACGGTTCAATGGGGAGTATTTGGACAGATGTTTGTTAGTAGCAGCAAATAGCTTAACCCTTAGATCCCCATGGTAATTTAGTCATTTGGGGTAATTGTTTGCTGTTTGGGTCAATTACAACTACAATTATAAAATATTTACATGAGACAATCACACATGCCATATGTTGTTATTTTCAGGAGACAGATATGGCACTATGTAAATGCTAACAGAAATTTGATATTTTTATGAATTTGGGTCATTTCTGATCAAAAATGGACCTAGCGCGTGCAAAATTTTGTAATTTTTTGCCTATAGAGATCTTGAGAACAAGTAGCACCTCAGATACCATTTCGAAAATTGTTAGTCTGGAGTGTCTGTGAGCTGAAAAGGCAAGCATTTTGGTGGTGGTTCAATATATTGGTTATTATGAGTAAAAATAAACCATTAGCATAAGGTGGCCATGTTTTTTACTGATTTTCTGTCCTCTTGGATTCAGGCTGAGTGCTAAAACTCTGATACACAGCAAGACAGTCTTTATTTTTAATTACAAATTGAGTTGCATGTTTAATATTAGATGTTTTTAATACTAAAAATCAATGTAAACTGAAAGACAGAGCTAAATATTTTTAATTTCATAATAATATGTGTCATATTTATTGTTTCTTATCTCTTAAAATGTGTTTTAGGGCCAGTTTGTTTTGTTTTGAGGGAAAGAGGTAAAGTGCACTCAGTGTAGTGGATTGGGACAAGGCCATTTGTCACCTTTTTTACGTTTTTCCAGCCCTCCACCACTTTCTCAGCCTAGAAGCATGCACACACCGCATGGCTAGCGTTTAGCCTCAGTTTTACAAGTGTGACTGCATTTTGAGTCATTTTCTATGTGTATTTAGCTGCAAATGTCTGATTATCAGCACTAAAACTACGTCTGAGTCAATCAGAGGACTGTTTGAGACACAAGGAGAAGTTTTAGACTGAACATGTTGCTGCGAGGATTTAAATGGGGCATTTAAATGGAGGTAGTGGTTTTGAATGATTCATCACTCAAATCTCACTCTGGACACACAGGGTAAGTCCTCATGGTCAGCATGATGTGAGATGGTTTTTTGTTGACTACAAACATTTTGCCCTGTTTTTTTCTGGTGGAAAAATTCTCTGGATGGATTGTTTCATCAAGTTAACCCATTAAATGCTCGGACTTATTACACCATATGGCTTATTTTAGAGTAACTACATGGACTACAATACAAACTGGCTGAGTTATTCTTCAGTTATAGGAGATGCTTGGAGTGACCAGTGAGTCCACCAGAAGTTAAAGCTTGTATTTGTATACAGAATTACTTCCATCAAAGAAGAGTTTTGGGCCCATTAGTCAATAAAGGAAGGCGTAAAGGAAGGAAGAGAGAGAGAGAGAGAGAGAGAGAGAGAGAGAGAGAGATGAACCATAAACTATGAAGTGATAATTAAGGAAAAACACTAAAACAGTGTCCATCTAATATGCATATCCTCTCCACATCCCTTCACTTTTACGAAGTGACCAAGGCGGGGTAGGACTTTCAATTTAACAGATCAGTAGATCATAACAAATCGGTTTGAATTGACCTCTCCATTGAACTGACCTATGCTTCACCCGCAAATGAGTTTCACAGGCTGCACAAGCTTTATTGAACGTCTGCAAAGATCCAGTGAAATCTAATGAAAATCTGTAGCACACAAACCAAATATATTATAAAAATACAGTCATACGCAAAAGTTTGGGCGCCCGTGGTCAATGATGTTCTAAGTGAAAGTAAGACACACGTCCTCTACAGAGAACTCTACACACTTCTGCGCATTTTACTGCACAGTTACTGTTTATTCACTGAAGTGGAAAAAATAAAATATAAAATATGGCCTTAGCAAAAGTTATAGCACATTTTATATTGGATTTTTTTTAAATATGCTATAAAAAATTGGCATATTTTATTGTATTCTTTGTAGAGGGATGTGTTCACTTAGAAAATCGATAAAACATATTATTTGGTGCTCAAATTTTTGCATGCGATTGTACATACATTTAGAGTTATTAGGTTTTTTGCTCTGTAATCAAGGTTTTTAGGGATAAGCATCTGTCTGATAGGCTAAACAGTGAGTTTTAGCATTGTTTGCCAAGTAACTAAACAAAGAACATTATTTGGTGAATGTTATAAAGATGACATGGAGAAGTACGGGTGGTTCTCCAGCTCATTTGCCTTCCCATGAGCCCTTATAGTAGCCTATGTTATGATATAAAATTTGCTGTAGTTAACTATCTTTGCTTATTTCATGCACTGCAGTGCTACATGTGTGCTGTAGAAGTTAGCTAGTGGGCTTTGTTTATAGTTTACCTCACTGTTCACATGAATAACAGCTGAAACCATTACTGAACCGCTGATGAGGCCTTTGGGGCAGCGAGCCAACAAGCACATGCAAACATTTTTACCCGGGGGCCTTTAATTTAATAATCCAGTCCTAATCAAAAGCCTAGTCGCCTCTGTCATTCTGACGGCCATTGTGTGCTCAACATTGAGTGTGTTTACATTCACTCAATCATCCGATCACAATGGGATTTCTGCAGTTATCTGATTATTCAAGGTCATGTAAACAGCATCCTCTGATTTCTTAGATCGGAGTAAGGTCTAGAGCTGGATTTTAGCTCAGTAATCAGATTTCTCAGTGCTTGTGGACTCTTACTCTGATTTCTTTCAGATTTCTCAGTCTGCGCATGTGCGAAAACAAACCACGGTACTGGAAATAAGCGAGCACTTTAGGAGTGACGTTGAAACCAAGTACATTCTTGACGAAATGAAGGACTTAAATATTTTTCATCTTCTAGATGATGTTTGTTCATATTTTCAGGTAAAATGGCGCGAGGATTTTTAAAGAAAGTCACGTCATGAAGTTTGAGTTTTACATTACGTTTACGTCACGTCTTCTTCTGTGAGTTTATTGGCTGGTTGCAAAGCAGAAATCTGATTACCGCCTGACTCATGTAGACCCGGAGTTTCCTCATTATCTGATTACTCAAGTGCATGTGAACGCGTTGATCAGATTACTGACAAAATCTGATTTCCTGCAGTTATCAGATTATCAAGTGCATGTAAACGCACTCATTGGTAGTTTTGAAGGGTCTACCAACTGGCCTGAAAAAAAGGGGCAAACACTAAATGCACCTAATTTACTTAAGGTTTGATAAATTGTGTGATCATGGTTTGATTGCTCTACCCTGTTACATATCAGTTTAACTCTTTACTGATTGGTTGAGCCTTCTCTCTTATTCTAATTCTAATTATTAAGAACTCATTTGTTTTCTTAAGTTTCATTGACCCCCACCTACACTACCACTGACTGACCAGAGTACTACAACGGTTACACTTCTTGGTCATTGTATGATTCCGTATGCATGGAATTGCATAGATTTGATGTCACGTTTACTCTAAAATGTGTAAAAATAAAGAAAAGCCCTTCTTTGAGTAGGTGTGGCCAAACATTTGGCTGATACTGTAGAAGCAGTAATGGCCTTGTGGAGTAATATATCAGTCTAAGTGCGTGTTGTGGTCAGAGCGTCCTGAAGAACCACACGTCCAGCGCTGGAACACATTCTACAAGCAGACAAACTGACATTTGCTGAAAGCGCAACGAGGAGCGTGCAAATGTCACGGCTCTGGAGCACAGATGGGTGAAGCCCCAGAGGAGCGTCTCCGAATGAGAGTCGGACGGAGAAATAAAGCCGGAGGATTATTTTTATGAAGATAATACATCAGCATTGTCTTCATGCTAACAGGACACATTACCTCATGCCCATATGTGAATGACATCATCCGTCCTCCGGGCTGACACTTTTAAAGGCCAGGCTCCGGGCTGCGCTCAATATTTTCATTCGTTATAATAATTATTCCTAATTATTATTAGGGCTGGTCATTCGACTGTTGAGGGTAATTAGCACTGTAATGTATTCCCAGTTGAATCTAAAAACTTGTTTTCAGCTAAAACTGGTTTATCGTTCATCTTTTCTGAAGGAAAAAAGGCCAGAAAACTGAACTCAGAGCAGCATTTAAGGAATCTTCTCAAATTTAAAGATGTTTCGCTCTTACTCGAAATGTAGTCAATCAACCGAGATGTTCACTACTTTGGTTTTACTCTACGGCTACGAGGCTAATATAGCAGACAAGCTGTAGTCATTAAATAGCAGTGTGCAAACCATCACATACTGCCTCAAACCACATCAAGTCGTGTGTTTTTCTCAGTTGTTTATAAATATATCAGAAAACAGTGTCTACCTACTCATAAATGCCCAAAGACATATATAGTATGTATTAATACATGGTACACATTGTTGTGTAGTATGTTGTATGTATTTCTGTGTAGAATTTAGAAGGTATTTGTAATGAATAGCATGCATTGCTGTGTAGTATGTATGTAATAGTATGCAGTATGCATTGTTGTATAGTATGTCCATAATAGTATATAGCCCGCATATATAGTATTTCACATACATTTTGTGCAGTTTGTAGTATGCATTTATAGTATATAGTATACATTCGTAGTAAGCTGTTTGCATCATTGTGTAGCTATTAGTTTGCATTTGTAGTATATAGAATGCTATGTAGTAGTAGTATGCATTTTTTGTAGTATGTCTTGTTACAATGTAGTATTTATTTAGTATTCAAGTATTTGTAGTATATAGTATGCATTGTTGTGTAGCATACAGTATGCATTGTTGCGTAGCTATTAGTATGCATTTGTAGTACATAGAATGCTATGTAGTAGTAGTATGGATTTTTTTGTAGTATGTATTGTTACTATGTAGTATTTATTTAGTATTTACGTATTTGTAGTATATATTATGCTTTGTTGTGTAGCATACAGTATGTATTGTTGTGTAGCCATTAGTATGCATTTGTAGTATATAGAATGCTATGTAGTAGTAGTATGCATTTCTGTAGTATGTCTTGTTACTATGTATGTAGTATGTATTTGTAGTATATAGTATGCTTTGTTGTGTAGTATGTAGTATGCACTTACAATATGTTCTATGCATTTTTGAACAGTATGTAGAATGAATTATAGTGCAGTAAGAGGTATGTATTTGTTGCATGTAGCATGCATTATTGTGTAGTGTGTAATATGCATTTGTAGTATATAGTATGTATTGTTGTGTAGTGTGTAGTACGCATTTATAATGTTTTATATGTATTTTCAGCATGTAGTATGAATTGCTGTGCAGTTAGTATGCATTTATTAGTAGCATACATTGTTGTGTAGTATGTAGTTTTGCATTGTTGTGTAGTACATAGTATGTATTTGTATACTTTTTGTGTAGTGCGTACTACGCATTGTGTTATAGAATGTATGTAGTATGTTGTGTAGTATGTATTATGCATTTGTAATGTATTGAATGCATTGTAGTGTAGTAAGTACTATGCAGTTTTGCATAGTATGTAGTATGCATTTATAGAATGTTTGTTTAGTGTGTAGGGTGCATGTAGAATACTTTACGGGTTGCAGCAAGGTTTATTTCATTGCTCTAAAAGTTACGAGAGTAACTGGAGTTAGCTTATGCATTATCCTGCATGACTTATGATTCAAATTCTTAGCGAAGTTAGCTGGACAGTTTTCTCGGACAGACGTTCACTATGATGGGTTGCTAAATTGGTAATATTACCTTTGAAATGACCTTTGATTGTGTCACATATCTTTAAAAGTCCTTGTTGTTGGTAAAAATGAATGCAGGTCTAGGAAGACACTTACTTACCAGGGACAATGTGCCAAGTGTAGCTTTAGTAGGGCGCCCTCTGTTGGCTATCCAGTTCTGTGATATGCATATTTATGATTTGTACACATGTTCCGTCACTTAAATGCATTACCCTTATGATTAACTGACAGTAAACATTAACCACTCAGAGGGGAAGGGCGCAGATGAGGCTGTCTTATTGTAAACAAACTCTTATTGCTGGGGTAATAAGGCTTGATGATGTCCTAATCCTCTGGACCATATGGATGAGAGCCTCCCCTGCCAGAACAGCCGAGAGATGAGAATAGACCCAGCTGTTATTAACACACACACACACACACACACACACACACACACACACACACACACACACACACTCAGAGGCAGCTCATTTCTAACACCTGGCCGCTGAACAACAATGATCTCATTTGGAGGATTTGTGGTGAGTGTGATGACATCAGCTGCACATCATAGTGTTTAATAAAAACACCTTTTAACACACAGACACAGCAGTGAACCGTGACTATTAGAGCCAGGCCTTCAGTTCGGGCCAGAACTGGTCATCAACTTGGTCAAAATAAGGAGCAAAAACATCTTTATAATGATGCTAATTTCTGTTAGCAGCCCCAAGGGATTCTAATAGTATATTAGTTGTAAGCCAACAGTGATTATGAACATTTTTGGCCATTCTAGACTGAACACAGGCATTTAAAGCTTGTAAATATTGTTACAGGTTTTATTAGAAACATTAACCTGTATTTTATCCATGCTGTCATGGTGCTATTATTGTCAGTAAATTATAGCCAGTGCTATCCTGTCTGGTTTTATTCCGTATTTTGGGTTATGATGTGTGGGTTCGAACCAGTTTCTGACAGGATTTTGTGATAGTTTCAGGTGACTTTCGGGTGGTAGTATGCATGTGTAGTATGTATTATTGTTTTGTAGTATGTAGTATGCATGTGTAGTATGCACTATTGTTTTGTAGTATGTAGTATGCATGTGTAGTAAATAGTATGATTTGTAGTATGTAGTATGCATGTGTAGTATGCACTATTGTTTGTAGTATGTAGTATGCATTTGCAGTATGTAGGGTTTTGTAGTATGCATTTGTATTCAGATGTATGCACTTGTAGTATGTAGTATGCATTTGTAGTATGCACTATTGTTTTGTAGTATGTAGTATGCATATGTAGTATACAGTATGCATTGTTATCTAGTATGTAGAACGCACAGTATGTTTCAGGCCCAATGAAAGGTGTATGAGGCAGTATTTGTAGCAGGAAAAGCAGTAAAATGTAAACGACATTGGGCCTCCAGGACCAGAAACACTGGTATATACTCTGCATTATTTATTGTGTATGAATTTATACAATGCGGCATGCATTTTATTTTGTATGTAGTATGTACCAGTACTGTGTATTCACTTGTATTTAGAAGTATGCAATTGTAGTACGTGGTATGCATTTGTAGTATGTAGTATGCATTTGTAATATGTAGTATGCATGTGTAGTACGCATGTGTAGTATGTAGTATGCATTTGTAGAATGTAGTATGCATCGTTTCCTAGTATGTAGTATGCATGTGTAGTAAGTAGTATGCATTTGTAGTATGCATGTGTAGTATGTAGTATGCATAGTTTTCTAAGTAATATGCATTTGTAGTATGCAGTGTACATTGTTGTGTAGGACATAGTGCAGCAATATTCTTCAGTTAATAATTTGCTGTGATCAAAGATTCAGAGCAGTTACATCCAAAAAAGAGAGCAGAGAAGTTTTTTTACTGAATACATATTTTCTTATCGCCTAATAGAAGCACACATGTCCACTCTGGAGGTAAAGAAGTCAGCATGTCCAGTGCAATAGCCATGAGTAGAAAAATCTAAAGTAGCTCACAGATGCCATCTGCTGGACACTAAAGGTACAGCACTAGCAAATACACAGTTCAGTGGTAAAGCTCCAAACTTCTAGTGGTTTGGTACATAAACGGATTCTGAACCAGTCCAGATGGGTTCCCCTTGACACAACTCGATGTGGTTCTTGGTCTGATACATGTTACCTCATTTTAAATTATAGTTAGCAGTTGAATTGTAAAAGGATTTAAAGGTGGACTGTGGCTTCAAACAACACTAGAGGGTTTGGGGGTGGTTATACGTACTTCTTGACTATTTTAGTGCAGGATCCTATTTTACCATCATCTATGATCACATATACCATCATCAACATTACATATAAAACTCAGTAGACATGGTTCACTGGTCATTTTGAACAGTAAATAAAACACCTATATTTGTGTTGGAGACATGTGACCTCTGGTTCCTATCACCACCACTGTAAAGAAATCTGAGTCGGTTAGTTTCCCCACAAATGAAGCATTTCACATCAAACCACTCAAACTCTCATCTCAGCAGCTGAATTATACAGGGATTTTTCAAAATCGGTGGAATTCCCCTTTCATATAGGCCTGTAAAACCAGCACGTACAGTAATGCGACTAGTCACTATCCATCTCCGAATTCAACATTCGCAACATGAAGAAACAAAAAGCATTGCAAATCGTCGCTGTCCCAAAAGAAAAGAAATAAATAAATGTTTTAAAAATTGCTTTTTTTATTTTTCTACATCATTTGAGCTCAGCAGCTGCCCTTTACACAGTGTGATTTTTGTCTGTCCTGTTAAAGATGGTTGTGTAAGTCTAGATGAAAGTGTCTGCTGTATGAATAAATAAGTGTGGAAGGAAGCAGCCTGCATGGCACAATGCATGGCGATGTGCCTCTCGGCCACAAGGGGGCAAACTTTCATCACACATTTCCACTATTGCTTCATGCTGCTGCTTTAATACATTGATTATTGAGTGATTTTTGTATAAATGCTTAATGATCTTTAAGAGATCTTTAACCATGTCTATGTAAATAACTACATACAGTCCAGTTCAGCATAACTGTATTTACAGACACTAAAACTAGCTACAATGTCTACACTGTCTTTGCCTGCAGGCAAAGTGCATTATCGGGTGTTTAATAAAAAAAAAAAAAGCAAATAAGCAATGAAAAAAACTTTTACCAACATGGCTTCCTTTACTCCCCTAAATGTCCTCAGGTGATATTTATGATAATATAGTATATAATTAGATTTTATTAGGTAAAAATAAATGCTGATTGTTCAACACAGTTTTAGGAATAAACGGTCTTAAACGCTGGAGCATATAACTGCTAATTTACCAACTTTAGCCCTGAAGGTTGGCGCACAGGCTGCTGGTCACCATAGAAGTCTCCCCTAGCTAGTACCTAATAAAAGAGCAAAAAGGAAGATTTAAGACTAACATCGATAATTTGGAAACTAATGGACACTCAAAACTCAAACACTAAAAAGCCACAAAGCTGAAGTCGCTTCTCATTCGTCAGCTTCTTGTTTTAAATTTTCCCATTCCACTTTAAACGGTGCAGCAGTTACATTCTGGTGACTCAGGAACCATTTAAGGTTTAAAAATCAAACAAGAAGGTGGCGAATGAGACGCGACTTCAGCCTCATAAAAAGTCGAATGTTGAGAAACATTTTAGTAGAAACTGTTCTACTTTTGAGGAAAAGTTTCCTGCTGGAGACGCGGGAAAAGTGGCTATAACTGAGCTAAAGCTTAAAGCAGAGCAAAGTAAGTCTGCGTTTTCATTTATATTAGCTTATTTGTATTTTTTATAACCACTAGGCATTTGTGGTATATAGTATGCATTGTGTAGTAGTATTAAGTATGCATTTGTAGTATGTAGTATGCATATTAGTATGTAGTATGCATTGTTCAGTAGTATATCATATGCATTTGTGGTCTGTAGTAGGCATTTTAGTATGTAGTATGCATAGTTTTGTAACTGTAGTATGAATTTGTAGTATATAGTAAGGATGGTTTGTAGCTGGTAGTATGCACTTGTAGTGTGTATTATGGACTGTTTTGCAGTAAGAAGTATGCATTTGTAATATATAGCATACATTGTTTTGTGGAAAGAAGTAAGCATTTGTAGTAACATTTAACCCTGAAGGTTGGCGCTCTGGCTGCTGTTCACCATAGAAATCTCGCCTAGCTAGTAGCTAACGATACAGCAAAGAGAACGTTTTGAGATGAGCAACGATCATTTGGAAACTAATGGACTTATTTGCATTTATAAGCCCTCCAGCTGTTGTCCTGATGCATTTAATCTGCAGTGAGAAACTCTCAAACACTAAAAAAGTCACAAAGCTGAAGTCAGCTTCCTGTTCGCCTGTTCATTTTTGGATTTTCCCGTTCCACCTTAAATGGTGCAGCAGTTACATTCTGGCACCTCAAGAACCATTTAAGGTGGAACTGGAAAATTTGAACCAAAAACTGGAAAATAAGAAGCTGATTTCAGCGTCGTAAAAAGTCGAATGTTGAGAGACATTTTAGAAGAAACTGTTCTACTTTTGCAGAGAAGTTTCCTGCTGTAGACGCAGGAAAAGTGGCTATAACTGAGCTAAAGCTCATACTAGGACATTAGCAGACACAGAGACACATTTACAGCCAAGATGGACATCAAGTGTTGTGGCTCCCAAGGTGATTAGATTGTTGTTGAAAGGACAAAATGGCTCTTCTAAACATTTGCGTTATTGACACTGCCCTAGGGGGTTGGAGGCCTTCAGAGAGAACTTAATAATTTTGAAATAGAAAACAAAGTCTACAATTTTTAACTAATTTGTGCTTTTTATAATCATTATGCATTTGTGAAATATAGTATGCATTGTTTTGTAGTACAAAGTATGCATTTGTAGCATTTAGTATACACTTTAGAATGTAATATGCAATGTTTTGTAGTATGTAGTATGCCTTTGTAGTATGTAGTATGCATTGTTTTGTAGTAGGAAGTATGCATTTATAGTATGTAGTATGCAGTTGTAGTATGTAGTATGCATCGTTTTGTACTAAGAAGTATGCCTTTGTAGTATGTAGTATGCATTGTTTTGTAGTAGGAAGTATGCATTTTTCGTAGCATGTAGAGTGCATTTATGGTACGTAGTATGCATTTCAGTATATAGTATGCATTTGTAGTAGGTAGTATGCACCGTTTTGTAGTAAGAAGGCATTTTTTTCTAGTGTGAATTCGTGGTACATAGTGTACATTTTAGAATGTAGCATGCATTTGTAGTATGTAGTATGCATTTATAGTATGTAGTATGCACTGTTATATAGTATGTATTATTCACTGTTTTGCAGTATGTAGTATGCATTTGTAGTTGTAGTATGCCTTTGTAGTGTGCATTGTTTTGTAGTAAGAAGTACACATTTTTTTCAAGTCTGCACTTGTAGTAAGTAGTCTGCATTGTTTTGTCATTGGAAGTATGCATTTGTAGCATGCACTATGCACTGCTTTGTAGTAAGAAGTAAGCATTTGTAGAAACCTTTAATCCTGTAGGTTGGCACACTGGCTGCTGGTCACCATAGAAATCTCACCTAGTTAGTAGCTAAAGAAATGACAAAGAGAAAGATTTAAGATGAGCAATGATCATTTGGAAACAAACTGATTTATTTGCATTTATAAGCCCTCCAGCTGTTTTCCTGATACATTTAATCTGCAGTGAGAAACTCTCAAACACTAAAAAAGCCACAAAGTTGAAATCAGATTCTCGTTCGCCAGTTTATTGTTTTGACTTTTCCTGTTCCACCTTAAATGGTGCAGCAGTTACATTCTGGCACCTCAAGAACCATTAAAGGTGGAAACTTCAAAAAAGAAGCTGGCAAATGAGAAATATAGTATGTAATTGTAGTATGTAGTATGTATTTTAATATTTAGTCTGCACTTTTAGTATAAAGTATACATTGTTTTGAAGTAGAAAATATTCATTTGTGTATATATATGCATTTTAGTATGTAGTATGCTTTGTTTTGTGGTATATAGTATGCCTTGTTTTGTAGTTTGCATTTTAGTGTGTATTATGCATTGTTTTGTGGTGTGTAGTGTGCATTTGTATTATGTAGTATGCATTTTAGTATGTTGTATGCATTGTTTTGTAGTTTGAAGTATGCATTTGTAGTATGTAGTATGCATTGTTTTGTAGTATGTAGTATGCATTTGTAGTATGTAGTATGCATTTTAATGTGTAGTATGCATTGTTTTTTAGAATGTAGTATGCATTGGTAGTTTGTAGTATGCATTGTTTTGTAGTATGTAGTATGCATTTATAGTATGTAGTATGCATTTTAATATGTAGTATGCATTGTTTTTTAGAATGTAGTATGCATTTGTAGTTTGTAGTATGCATTGATTTGTAGAAAGAAATATTTATTTTTAGTAACCTTTAACCCTGAAGGTTGGCACACTGGCTGCTGGTCACCATAGCAATCTCACCTAGATACTAGCTAACGATACAGCAAAAGGAACGATTTAGGATGAGCAATGATCATTTGGAAACAATGGACTTATTTGCATTTATAAGCCCTCCAGCTGTTTTCCTGATACATTTAATCGGCAGTGAGAAACTCTCAAACACTAAAAAAGCCACAAAGCTGAAGTCACTTCTCGTTCACCAGCTTATTGTTTTGAATTTTCCTATTCCACCTTAAATGGTGAAGCAGTTACATTCTGGCGTTTCAGGAGCCATTTAAGGTAGAACGGGAAAATTTGAACAAGAGGCTGGAAAATAAGAAGCTGACTTTTAAATGTTGAGAGAGATTTCAAAAGAAACTGTTCTACTTTTGTGGAGAAGTGTCCTGCTGGAGACGCGGGAAAAGTGGCTATAGCTGAGCTAAAGCTTAAAGCAGAGCAAATTAAATCTGCATTTTCATTTATATTTGTTAACCTATACTAGGCCATCAGTACATACTGAGGCATATTTACAGCCAAGATGGTAAAATGGACATCAAATGTTGTGGCTCCCAAGGTGATTAAATTGTTGTTAAAAGGACAAAATGGCTCTTCTTAACGTTTGGGTTGTTGACACTGCCGAAGGGCCTTTGAGGCCTTCAGAGAGGAACTTAATAATTTCGAAATACAAAAATAGTCTGCAATCTTTAGCGAATTAATGTTTTTTATAATCATTTTGCTTGTTGCATTTAAACTTTGCACTGTATAGTACTGTAGTAACACTTTTCTTTGGTTGAAAACATGGTTTAGTGCTGCGTGCTGAGTGCAGTCTGCTTTCCTCCCTGATGAGCATTCTAATGTCAAACACCTGCTAGTCCTGCAGTGCTGCAATATTTACAGCATGCCTGCACATTTTAGGAAATGCATGTTGTTTCTGTGCTGTCATTTCTTGGTACAATGACAACAATCACTCCATTCTTGCTAGTCTTGTTTAGATGTTGGTGGTGGACGTAGATGGTAAGAAAGGGTGCACTGGTTAACACAGCAGTGTATTGCGACCAGTGCAGTGCAGCACATTGAGCGGCCTATTTAACACACCTGGTGTAAAACGTGTCTAAGAAGAACACAGGCTTTGGTTCTTGACCTTGCTGGAACTCTATATTGAACCACTCATGCTAAAATGATTCTTTGCATGGTGAAATGCTTCTTCAAATTGATGGAAAATGTGTTTATGGTTCTATATAGAACCTTTTTGGAAATATAACACCAAAAGGGATCTTCTATTATGACATCAAAGCTCGACACTCACTTACTTTATTCGGACCACCTCCCTGTTTCTATATTTATTGTCCATTTTATCAGCTCCACTTACCATATAGGAGCACTTTGTAGTTCTATAATTACAGACTGTAGTCCATCCGTTTCTCTGCATACTTTGTTACCCCACCTTTATCCTGTTCTTCAGTGGTCAGGACCCCCACAGGACCACCACAGAGCAGGTACTATTTGGGTGGTGAATCATTCTCAGCACTGCAGTGACACTGACGTGGTGGTGGTGTGTTAGTGTGTGTTGTATTGGTACGAGTAGATCAGACACAGCAGTGCTGCTGGAGTTTTTAAACACTGTGTCCACTCACTGTCCACTCTATTAGACACTCTTACCTTGTCAGTCCTCCTTGTAGATGTAAAGTCAGAGACGATAGCTCATCTGCTGCTGCACAGTTTGTGTTGGTCATCCTCTAGTCCTTCATCAGTGGTCGCAGGATGCTGCCCACAGGACGCTGTTGGCTGGATATTTTTGGTTGGTGGACTATTCTCAGTCCAGCAGTGACACTGAGGTGTTTAAAAACTCCAGCAGCACTGCTGTGTCTAATCCACTCAGACCAGCGCAACACACACTAACACACCACCACCACGTCAGTGTTACTGCAGAGCTGAGAATGATCCACCACCCAAATAATACCTGCTCTGTCAGGGTCCATGGGGGTCCTGACCACTGAAGAACAGGGTAAAAGGGGGCTAACAAAGTATGCAGAGGAGCTGATAAAATGGACAATGAGCGTAGAAACAGTGAGTGTGAAACCAAGGTTATGTGTACAACCATATACAACACATTCTCCATGCAAAGAACTATTTAAGCTTGGGAGAATACAACCACTGTCCTTACTAAAGAACCCTTGAAGAACCGTCTTATTTAAGTTTGTACTGTAACAGTGTTACCATTACCATTAGTCGTTGTGACAGATGTTATAAAGCTTGACGTCCTGACAGCTCACGTTAATTTTTGCTGTGTATGCTAGTCAGCCGTCATGACAGCAAACGTTAAGGCCTCTGTCATGACAGTTAACGGTAATGATAACATGACACTGTTGATTGACCCTTATTGAGTGACCCTTATTTGTCCCACAACGGTGAAATCTTTATATTTGTATATTATAATATGTTATATTACTGAATATGATCTGTGACATGTTGAGGGCACGGTGGTGTCAGTGTTATACAGGTAGTACTGTAAAGACTAGACTTGTATAAGGAGAGCTTTGAAAAGGTTAAGCTAACCCACTCTGGCCTACTTGCCAGCTACATTTGAGTAATTTCCCTGATATCAGTGAACATCTAGTAGGGTAATGAAAGAGAATGTTAACAGCAATACAATTGACCGTTTGTGTGATCAGGTAGATGTTTTTAGGCTTTATGAGTTGTATAAACACTATGTGTATGAACTAGTCTTCATGCTTCGCTATCAGAGCCAAGCTGCATACCTAAAAAAGTTATTTGCATGTTACAGCACAGGTGTTATGAACAAGTTGGGCTGGCTGTCTAAATGCATTTTTCCCAAAGCTCAAGGGTGCAAAAATCCAAAGGCAGGGTTACATGAGCAAATAAACAGTCCAATATGATTTGTTGTGCATGAGTGCGTTGGCTTAATTTGTTATTACCATCCATTACCAATCTCTTACACTCCTCAGTCCTGAGACTGGACGCTTTCAAAAACAAACAGGGGTTTAATATGAAACATGTTCTACCTCTGCTGTAAACTGAATACATTCACTCTCAGAAATAAAGGCACTAAACTGTCACTGGGGCAGGGCCCCTCTTGTCACTGGGGTGTTGCCCTCAAGGGTACATCTCAGTACCTTTAGCCAGGGAACATAACTGTACCATAATCCATTGAAGTTGTATTGACTCCACACACCCCGTCTCGTCTCCAGGCTTTTATTTTACTGTTCTGTTTTAAAACATTCGGTTATGAAAAAGTACAAATGCGAACTTTTCACCTGGAAAAACTTATTTAAGGTTCACGAGTGAACTTTAAAACCACTGTTGTACCTTTGAGGGAACATTTACATTGTTTTTACCTCGATGAATGAAAAATGTACCTGCACAGTGTATAATACTGACTGGACATTTGGGCTTAGGTGCATGTAAAGTGAGAGCTTTTGAGAAATGACCATGTTTATTATCAGCAAAGATGAGGCTGTGAGCATCTCTTCAGCTGCCATGCTTCAGCTGCCATGCTACAAATGCCAAGACTGAGTTATGTAGAAATACCCAAAGTGAATGCGGTGATGTACCTGCTGCTGTAGAGCTAGAATGGAAATGTCCAGTATACTGGACGTCTGGAATAGAGAGGATACAGAAAAGTCATTTCATGTAATCACATGAAGTAAACATGTGAAATAATGTTATTTATCTGCTCACCTGTAGAGGAAGGGAATTAAACATTATCACTTTTTTCTGCTGTGATCTCAAGCACACCTGTGTTTTATGTTTTTTAACGACTGGGTTCAATTCCCTGGCCGGGCGACCAGGGTCCTTTCTGTGTGGATGCTAAATTGATGCTAAATTGCTCCTAGGCTTGAATGTATATGTCTGTGTATCTACCCCATGACTATTAGAGCCGTTCAGGCCATACATGTCGAAAATGTCCAAAATGTGGAAAACAAATCACCTCTACGACGATGCTAATTTCTACTAGCCTCTATGGGATTCCAGTAGTATGTTAGCACCAAGATAACAGCAATTCTCATGAACATTTTAGATGTTCTTGATTAAACAAGGATATTTGAAGCTTCTAAAAGACACCACATACTTTATTTGAAGCTTGTTATAGACATTAACCTTGTAGCAGTATAACAGTGACTTTCCACTATCATAATCCTAATTATGTCGGTTAATCTGATACAGGCCTTCAGTTCAGCTCCTGAAGTCCTAACCAACAGGAGAGCTCGCTTTGTTGTATCGACTTAGATACAGAGAAAAATCTTAGCAAAACATTTAATTTAAAGAATTTTTCACTTACCCCACATGTAGCTAACCAGCCAAGACGTGTTTGCTGTCTACATTTTGCTTCTTTAGTTTTAAAGTGGAGCTACGAGTCTGATGTTGCTGACAAACACTAGAAGTCAATAGTCACCTGTAAATACAACCCAAAAACTTCAAACTCAAACCACATCCAAACTTTACCGTGTAGTCGAACTTGATGCAGCCACTGTACCAAATTTCTGTCGTCTAAAACGGCTGCCCGCAGTGTTCAGCTGGACGGTACAGTTGTTCATTTTAATAGATCACAGTAAGACATACTAAACCACTTTGATTTTAATGAAGCCCTGTGTGGGGTTTGAGTAGGTTGAGAGAGGTTTTCAGGATGTATTTTCAGAAAAGTTTTGGGTGACTATTGACCTCTAGTGTTTGTTAGCAGTCTTAGCTAGCACGCTGTGTGACTATATCTGGAGTAAATGGAAATTTGTGTCTGTTTTTTTTTTTCACTGAACCATTTGATAAACATGTTGCTTAAAAAAAAAAATAAAATAAATAAATAAAAAAACATACTGTGAGGGCTGTGTAAAAGTTATGGCACAGCCAATATATTTGATTTTTTCCAATATATTAAACTCAACAAATGAATAGTAATTGTGCACTATAATGTGTAGAAAGGGCCATATTTACATTTGTTCCCTTTAGAGGAAAGGGACTTATTTTCACTTAGAAAATCAACAAAGCATGTCATTTAACCAGGGGTGTTCAAACTTTTGCATACAACTGTATGTTCGTTGGTTCTGACTCTAGTAAAAACTTTACCATGATAAATAGTTTTAAACAATATTTTTGACTGCCTGACTTTGGTACGATGAAGAGAATCACTCACCAGCCTATCTGAGCACTATGACGGTGTGTGTGTGTGTGTGTGTGTGTGTGTGTGTGTGTGTGACATTAGAGCATCAGCAGCTGGTGAACTCCTCTCACACACCAGGTGTGACCTGAAGCCCTCAGAGCTGTGTCAGCACATAACACAGCAACACGACACCCAGAAACACACACACACACACGTATAGCTTCATGCTCCGTTACACACACATACATATAGCTTCACACTCCGCTACGCGCACATATACAGTTGAACCGCAAGCAAATTTTCCAACTACCAGCATTTTTTCTGCGGACGCATCTATTCAAATGATATATACATCAATGAGATATTGTATAGAACTGACACACTAAGCAAAACCCAGTACAGGCTCACACTATTAAATCACCATGTTCGAAGTACAAGGCATTCTGGACATTATCCCCTTAAATGGCCAGAGCCCAGCAGGTCCACAGTTTTATTAAACACTTCTATTACCTGAGAATAGCTCAGGCAGTTTGCACTGAAGTCCCTGTAGTTACTGAATAATAAGCCTTAGTAATAGTAATAATAATAGTAATAATAATAAGCCTGGGTTTTTAAGAGGGGCTCATTTTATTACAGTTTCATTCTGTTCATGTTCTATAGGTTTGTCAGTCATTATAGAATCATCTACAGCTCTGCTCCTCATCCACATTGCATAGAAATAGAAGCAGGTTGTAGAGCAAAGCCATGAGAAGCTGCACTTTTACTAGTTTTGCTTGTCAATGCCATTTTGAGCCACTTCTGCTTGTCCCTTCAGATTCATTCCTACAAACCAGGATCATGTTTGAAGGATTTTCCTCAACCAAGATAAGAACAAATGTTTATGCTGGTCTATCTTATCAGCATTGAGAGAGAACAGGCTTAAAGGCCTGATTTGTTCAGCACTGCGCACCACTCTTTAACATGGAACCAGCAGACGGAAATGTCAGCAGATATCTCACAGTAAAACTCCCTCAAGACATTTCTGAAGAGAATCTCTGAAGAGAAATAGATTCACCTCATGAATTTCCCCCTGATATCTTTGGTTTTGCACTACAGGGATAAAGAAGGAAATATGCTATGGAAACCTGTATTGCATCTATTAGCATTAGCGATTAGTGAAATGCATGCCTGAATGCATTGTTGTTGAGTTGTTGAGTAATCTCAAATAGACTTGCTTAAGTGGTTTATGACACTGTATGACATAATGTTATCTATAAACAAAATACAGGCTTGAAGATGGGTAGTACTATCATTTTTAGCTATGATGTACTTTTGTCCATTTTTGTAAACGTTTGTGTCTGTAAGTAGAAGATGGGGCATTTTATTATGATTTGAATTTGATGAAAAGTTATTGTTGGGCCTTTTGAATGGTGCAATCATCTATGCGTAGGCCCTACGGTCAGGAGGTTGCCTATTTGATGAGCCATCCATGGCTGGAGGTCCAAAACAGCATGACTGACCTTGGTCTATCTGGGTGGGTAGGATGGTCCTCAAACACCCCTTATCACTCCCGTCTGATTTTCCAAAATGGGTAGTTAGTGTTCTCCTCCAAGTGTGTTGAGTCCAATGACGTTGCATTAGCAGCAGTTTGAAAAGATGCAGTGGCGCTTCACGTCTCAGAGGATATATATGCTAGCTTTCACCCTCTTAGCTGGGTAGCATCATATGATGAGAGGAGGACCAGCTAACAGGTGGGAGTCGGCTACAGATTTAGACTTAAGCAAATAAAACTGACCAAGAATAAAGAAAAAAAAACAGGTAACAAATCATATAATAATAGAGCAGGTCTTCTATTATGGCCTGAATTCGTTCGGCCTTCAACTATAAGGTTGTGAAGTCATGTAAGGCCGCTGCCATTTAGGCATTTCATTACCACCTCAAGTTACTGATTAATAAAGTATGATGAGGCAGAAGGCACTTAACCCAGAGAGCAACATGGCCACAAAGGCTGTGGCGGTCAGCAATCATCGGAGCTCAAACCCCTGACCTGTTGACCCACAGCTACCCACACTCTTCAACAAAAGAGCTGTTTAATTGCTTTTTATTGCTACCACAGGGCTTAATTCAGTAGATACTCAGTAAAACAGCCTAGAATTATTCCTCACTGGCTGTTAATTTAAACAACTGTAGAAATTCTGTGGAAAGTGTGGATTTGAAACTTTCAGTCTGTCCCACATTTGGGTTTGCAAGTAGAAGAGAAGATATTTTTATGATTTGAATTTGATGTTGAAACATATACATACATTACATATAACTATTTATGTAACAATCAGTTCCAACGGTACAATCTTATTGGTTACGAAGTTTTCCACCTGTGCTGTAATTTGAAATTACAACAGTTTTTGTCACAATAACTGTATCATTTATCTGTGCACCAGTTGCTAAAAAAACAGAAATGGATACTTTAGATAACTTCTATATATTTCTAATACATACTTCTAATATTTGACCTGCAGTCTGTTTGGTTAGATTCTGAAGAAGAGAGTGACAATTAATCTACATCACATTCAGAACCTGCTGTTGCTCCTACGCAGGCTTTTTGGTTGGCAGCTGTGATGGCAGAACAACTAAACAAAGTGTAAATAGCCAGAATTGAACAGAATATAATTTAGCAAACAAGATGGGATGTGAAATGTTTTGCAAACTGACAAATAAAAGCACATTCAGGTTGATCTGCCATGTATTGAAAAAGCTGAGCTGAACCTGATATTGCCACAACTTTTACCGTAATGCAAGAGGGTACTACTTTTTGTGGTGGAAGGAATTGTCAATATTAAAACACATTTGATACCATGTTTTAGGGCACCTTTGCTATGTGTATAAAAGCAATGGAACACTTATGGCTGTGATGCTAACCACTATGACACAACGACCTCTCATGTTCTGTCGCTTCAGTGCTATTTTGTTAATCAAATGTACAGGAAAATGATAAGAACTGTATACTTCTAAATGTACAAACGAGTGTTCTTTATCGATGCTCCTGTGAATTGACAATTTGATTTTGCTCGTCAGTTCTAACCCAACTACTTCATGCAGCTAAAAAGTATGTGGACAACTGACCATCACACTTATATGAGCTTGCTGGACATCCCATTTCAAAACTGTGAGCATTAATACTAATTCCCTTTTTGTGGCTTCAACAGCCTCAACTCTTCTGGGAAGGCTTTCCACAACACTTTGGAATGTGTCTGTAGGTATTGCCTATTCAGCCAAAACAGCATTTTTGAGGTCAGGCACTGATGCTGGACAAAAAGGCCACATTCCAATTCATCCCAAAGGTGTTCGGAGGCATTGAGGTCAGGGTTCTGTGCAGGCCACTGGAGTTCCTCCACACCAAACTCATCAAACCATGTCTTTATGGAGCTTGCTTTGTGCACAGGGGCTCAGTCGTGCTGGAACAGGAAAGGGTCTACCCCAAACTGTTGCCACAAAGTTGGAAGCATATAATTGTCTAAAATGTCTGCTGTAGCATTAACATCACCCTTCACTGGAACTAAGGGGCCAAACCCTGAAAAACAGCCCCAGCCCATTATCCCTCCTCCACCAAACTTTACTGTTGGCATTATGCATTCTAGTGGGTAGTGTTCTCCTGGCATCCACCAAAACCAGATTCACCCATCAGATCAGCCAGATAGTGAGGTGTGATTCATCCCTCCAGAGAACATTTCCACTTTTCCAAAGTCCAGTGTTGCTGTACTTTACACCACTCCAGCCAATGCTTGGCATTGCATATAGTGATCTTAGGCTTTTGTGCAGCTGCTCTGCCATGGAAAACCCATTTTGTGAAGCTCTGGACACACGATTTTTATGGGCTATGAGCTTCAGCACTCAGCAACCCTACTCTATGGGTTTGTGTGGTCTTCCTCTTCGTGGCTGAGCTGTTGTTGCACCTAGATGGTTCCACTTCACAATAATAGCGCGTTCGGTTGACTGGGGCAGATCTAGCAAGGCAGAAATTCCCACATTTAAAGTAACTGAGCTCTTCAGTACAGCCCATTCTATTGCCAATGTTTGTTTATGGAGACATGTGCTTGATTTTACACATCTGGTAGCAATGGGTGTGGCTGAAACATCTGAATTCAGTAATTAGGTGGGGTGACCACATACTTTTGGCCTTGTAGTGTAAATATTTGATAAGCCCTACAGTGTGTGCATGTGTGTGAGCATATGGGAGCAAAACAGACCTCCTATATAACTTATTGTACCTTATTTTGTAGACAGTGTTTACCCAGTTCACAGAATTAGCTGCAATATGTTGTCATTGAGTGTTATCTTGTGCCTGTAGTGTGAAATCCATTCAACGTGGAGAAAGAATACATGGACTACTCATGAGCATCTCTCTTCTATCGGAGACAGACAAGTCCCCATTATACCTCCTTCACTCACTTTCCCTCTCTCTCTCGCCCCCCTTCCCATTCTGCATCCTGTGTAGACACATAATTGGCTTATTGTGCAGTGTGTGAATTCTCCACCAGTGCTGTTTCCCAGATCGCTGCCTGCCATTAAACACATGGAGCCGGTGTGTGTGTAAGTGTGTGTGTGTGACATGTCCCATCATCATGCTAGTCAGCCCGTTAGGGGTCCAAGCACTGGACAATGAAACAACGACCCAAGCAGAAGCCCAGCAAAAGATAATGTTAAGTAAAAAAGAAGTCTACTATACTTTTAATAGACCTAAAAATCTATTAGCATATGAACTCTTCTTTTGATTTTTGGTCTAAAAATAAAATGCTAAAGCTCCAAAGTGAGAGGTGAGAGCAACAGCAAAGCAGTGCAGAAGCTGAGCCAACAAAACAGAGTGAAATTAACCTGAAAAAAGGAATTAGACTGCAAAAAGTTTCTTTTTTCAAGAAATAATATTTGAAACAAGTTTAATTATCTGCCAATGGAAAAAGAGTTTCACTTTCACTAGATAAAATGACTTAAAACAAGTAAAATGTATTAAAGAAGGTTAATTAAGTTTATAACACTGTTAATACACGTCTTATAACATGAAATATTACATGTATTCAGTAGATTTCACTTTTGTAGATATCATTTTATGTAGTGTGCTCACTCAATATGAGCAAAAGTATTTGGCTTATATGAATTGTAGAACCTTTTTTGGTTATATAGAATCATAGAACTGTCAAAAGGTTCTTTAAAGAACCCTAACACAGGCTTCCATAGACAGCAACCATTCAGAGAACCATTTATGCATTTAAATGTTTCTTTTAAATCGTATAACTGTAAGCAATGACATAGAAGAACCACTGAGAGGAACCGATCATCTTTTAACTCAATTACAACAGTTCTTTATGGAACTCAAAGTGGTTCTTCTATGGCATCACTCCACTCCCTTTTTTGGCACTTTCCTTTGGAATGGTGTGAGTGTGAAGTAGATTACAGTGACTTTAGTAAAAGTATTAGTATTAAAATTGTACTTGAATACTAAGTTCTTTGCGGTCAGTATTAGTATTGCAGCTTTGCTGTCGTTGCTTTAAAAGGCATCACTTTCTTTTTCTGAAGAATAAAGAAAGTGGCAGTTGGGCTTCGGCTGTTGAGCTTCGTTCAGGCCATTTGAGTGCATTTTCAAAAACAACATGGTTTTCTAAAAGGGAGAGAAAGTGCTATTTCCACGGCAACTGCAACGCTCAATTGTCCACTTGTGCACGGAGGAGCGCAGCTGTGCAGCTTTGGAAAAAGAGCCGTGTTGTGTTGGAACCACAACAAAGACCAAAGGGGCCTTTCTTTCTTCATCTTCTGGCCGTCTCCACACTAACACCTAGAAGCTACCAGACCCTCCCTCACTATTTTCCCCAACACTTTCCCACAGCGCACTGTCCAGATATGTTAATCTGACTGAACAACTTTATTTAACACTTAAACCATAGAAAACCTAACATCACTTTTGATGTTGTAGTGGTAGTAGTAGTGTAGTAGTGTAGTAGAAGTGTAGTAGTAGTAATAGTATCAGTAGTAGTAGTAGTAGTAGTGGTAATAATAATAATAATAATAATAATAATAATAAAAGGACAAGTAATCTACATTACCATTCAAAATGTTCAAACCTACTCTAAACACTCTGAAATAATCATTTAACAGTCAGAGGTGTCGGGTCAGGAGTTTTTCAGACCAGAACACACATCTTTACTTGTTAACATCACACACCCAGGGTCAAAACGAAGGTCCGACTTGATGTTTAGGTCTCAAATTCAAAATCAACATTATACTGATGAAGATATGATGACAATAATAGATAATTCACTCATATCCTCAGGAAGGCATGTCCTTCACCAAGTCTTGACTGAGCTCCCTTTGAATACACACACAATTATCAGATTCATCCCCTCAGGGAAGGGGTCCGAAGCACTACCCATGTTATAAAGTGTTCTTCTGCATGTTTCCACCAGAGAGGTCTCCAAATTGCTAATTCTTACATAGTGCAGTTAAGAACAACAAACAGCAATTTTAGATGTTTTATTCAATATTTCAAGTATTTACCTAGTAGTAGTTGTTATTATAGGACAAATAACATAGTGTATTTATCTATTTATAGGAATTTTATCGTTATCTGCTTTGAAATGTGGCATAATGGATATTACTCTTATCATAACTTCATGCAGTCACTTTAGAATCATCTACAGCTCTGTTACACATTCTGGACACATAAAACACTTCTTCTTTTCTTTACAGCTTCCACTGAATTATTTGCAATTATATATTAACATATCTGCCACTGTACAGGTTTTATATCGTTACATAACTGTATGTAATGGAAGGCCGGCTTGATGTGGTTTCAGGTCAGATTTCTGTCCGCTGTGCAGAATGGAAACCCTTCAAACCATCTCTCCGGATCAATAGCTGAGTGTGTATGGTGGAGTGTGATGGAATGTGGATGGAACATGTGTTGCCTGGAAACTGACAGGTGTTCTGCAATGGCACGGTTGCCGTGAGAACAGCCTCTAGCTGGTCGGCCAGGTGCCGAACACAGCTCGGTCCAGCTGTACACAATGACTGCGTTTAACCAACCAGAACCAAGCGGAAACTCGGCTAACGCGATCAGGATCAGGATCGGCCCAGAAGCGGCTGTGAGGGACATAAATCAGAGTTTAAGGAGAAAGCGTAGCATCACTTCAAAAGCTCGAGTGGTGGGGTTTGGTGGGGGTTTCAAACAAACAGTGGTAAAAGTTCCAGCCTACAAATGTTGAAAAGAATGTAAGCAGACAACTGCTTTGACCTTTAGAAGAGGCACTTATTGTTGATGATGAAAAAAGTGTGGTTCGATTTTATTAGGACTGTCAAAGCTAATATCTTCGTAATGTATTAGCATGAAAAATTATTAATGGCATTTATTATTGACCCTTCAAACCATCCACACAGTTCCAAGCTAAACGATCCACGAGCTGGATCTTGCTTGGGATCCTCAACCGTAGCTCTCTTAAATGACAAGTTCCTGGAAAACCAAAGGCATATCCAGCTACTGCCATTGAACCTTTATCACCACAGTATATCAAGGCTGATTTATTGTTTACAAGCAAAACACAGCACTGATGCTAATGTTAGCACTAGAGAACACCTTCAACCTTCTCCATAGACAAACACTGGAAGTACAACCCCATTTCCAAAAAAGTTGGGACGCTGTACAAAATGTAAATAAAAACAAAATGCAATCATTTGGAAAACATTTAAACCATATATTTCATTGAAAATAGTATAAAGACAACATATCAAATGTTGAAACTGAGAAATTTTATTGTTTTTTTTTTTTTAAATATATGCCCATTTTGAATTTGATGTCAACAACACATTCCAAAAAAGTTGGGATGGGGCAACAAAAGGCTGGTAAAGTTGTGTAAAAAAAAACACCTGGTGGTTGATTGATAACAAGTCAGTAATATGATTGGGTATAAAAAAGCATCCCAGAGAGGCTGAGTCTTTCAGAAGTAAAGATGAGGAGGGGTTGACCACTCTGTGAAAGACTGCACGAGCAAATAGTTAAACGATTCAAGAATAACATTTCTCAATGTAAAATAGTGAAGAACTTTTGCTTTTCATCATCTATGGTACATAATATCATTAAAAGATTCAGAGAATCTGGAGAAATATCTGTATATAAGGGTCAAGGCCAAAACCTAGTATTTGCTGGCCATGATCTTTGGGCCCTCAGGAGGCACTGCATTAAAAACAGATATGATTCTGTAGTGGCAATCGCTGCATGGGCTCAGAAACACTTCTGAAAACCACTGTCTGTGAAAACAATTTGTCACTGCATCCACAAATGCAAGTTAAACTCTAAAATGAAAAGAGGAAACCATATATAAACAGGATCCAGAAACGCTGCCACCTTCTCTGGGCCCGAGTTCATTTAAAATGGACTGAGGGGGAGTGGAAAAGTGTCCTGTGATCTGACGAATCAACATTTGTAATTCTTTTTGGAAATCATGGACGCTGTGTCCTCCAGGCTAAACACCACTCAGCTTGTTATCAGCGTACAGTTCAAAAGCCAGTATTCATGATGGTATAGGGGGCATTAGTGCACATGGCATGGGTGACGTGCACATCTGTGAAGGCACCATTAATGCTGAACGATAAATACATGTTTTGGCAAAATATCCTGTTGTCCAGACGACGTCTTTTTCAGGGAAGGCCTTGATTATTTCAGCAAAACAATGCCAAACCACATTCTGCATGTATTACAACAGCATTGCTCCGTATTAAAAGAGTCCGGGTGCTAAACTGACCTGCCTGCAGTCCAGGCCTGTCACCAACTGAAAACATTTGCCGCAGTATGAAATGAAAAATAAGACAAAGGAGACCCTGAACTGTTGAGCAGCTGAAATCCTGTATCAAGTAAGAACAGGAAAACATTTCCCTTTCAAAACTGCAACAATTGGTCTCCTCAGTTCCCAAACGCTTACAGAGTATAGAGTTGTTAAAAGAAAGGTGATTAAACAAAGTGGTAAACAGGCCCCCATCCTGACTTTTTTAGAATGTGTTGTTGGCATCAAATTCAAAATGGGCATATATTTTTGACAAAACAATAAAATTTCTCAGTTTCAACATTTGATTTGTTGTCTTTGTACTATTTCCAATGAAATTTAGGGTTTAAATAAAGTGCACATCATTGCATTTTGTTTTTATTTACATTTTGCAAAAGTGTCCCAACTTTTTTGGAAATGGGGTGTAGAATGGGTTGTACTGAAGAGCTCAGTGACTTTAAACGTGGCACTGTCATAGAATGCCACCTTTGCTAGATCTGCCCTAGTCAACTGTAAGTGCTATTATTGTGACATGGAAGTGAGTTTTCATGGCCGTAGGTTTCCATGGCCAAGCAGCTACACAATGCACAACGCCAAGCATTGATTGGAGTGGTGTAAATCATGCCAGCACTGGACTCTGGAAAAGTGGAAACGTCCTCTGTAGTGATGAATTACACTTCACTATCAGACAGTCTGCTGGACGAATCTGGGTTTGGCAGATGCCAGGAGAACACTACCTATCAGAATGCACAGTGCCAACTGTAAAGTTTGGTGGAGGAGGGATAATGGGCTGGGGCTGTTTTTCAGGCCCCTTAAGGATGATGTTGATGCTACAGCATCCAAAGACATTTTAGAAAACTGTATGCTTCCAACTTTTAGGCAACAGTTTGGGGTAGACCCTTTCCTGTTCCAGCATGACTGAGCCCCTGTGCACAAAGTGAGCTCCATAAAGACATGGTTTGATGAGTTTGGTGTGGAGGAGCTCCAGTGGCCTGCGCAGAGCCCTGACCTCAACCCCACTGAACACCTTTGGGATGAATTAAAATGTTGATTATGATCCAGGCCTTCTTGTCCAACATCAGTGCCTGACCTCACAAATGTTCTTTGTGCACAAATTCCCACAGACACTCTCCAAAATGTTGCGTAAAACCTTCCCAGAAGAATAGAGGCTGTTTTATCCACAAAGAGGGGGTCAAGTCCATGTTAATCCCCATGGTTTTGGATTTTGGAATGGGATGTCCAACAAGCTCATAAGGGCGCAATGTTTAGGTGGCATTATAGTGTATATTGACGTCATTTTGCTAGACTTCCGTTATCTTTTTTTACGAGTGTCATATATTTAGTGTTATTTGTGAATCCTGCATTTTTTGATTGTGTTTTTGAACAGGCTGGTTGTAACAGAGTTCAGCTGATTTTGCGCTGTTTATCTTTAAGTTGACGTACTTGATGCTGACAATCTGCCCTGTCCAGCTGTTTTGTCATGTGTTTTCGTTTGTCCAGCTTGTAACTCACACTCACAGCGTAGCAGGCTGAGGATTCTCCAAATGGGAGAACTTTTAGAGCTGAAATAGCATTTGAGTGCCTCATTAAACAGAGGAACTTGCATGAATAATGTTTATAGAAGCAATTAAGGTTCTGATATGAGGAGCATTCATATCTTAGCTAGGTTGGGATTGATCACAGGAAAAAAAAAGCACTAGGGGAGCTGTGGAAGAGTGGTACTTCAGCATCATTGAATGTGTTTACATGCACTAAGTAATCCGATAACTGCAGAAAATCAGATTTTGTCAGTAATCCGATCAACACGTTTACATGCACTTGAGTAATCAGATAATGGGGAAACTCAGGGTCTATATGAGTCAGGCAGTAATTAGATTCTGCTTTGCAACCAGCCAATAAACTCACAGAAGAAGACGCGACGTAAACGTAATGTAAAACTCAAACTTCATGCTGGTGCCTTTTTTTAACATTGCGCCGCTTTACCTGAAAATATGAACACACATCATCTAGAAGATGAAGAATATTTCAATCCTACATTTCGTCGATAATGTAGTTGTTTCAGCGTCGCTCCAAAAGTGTTTTGCTGCATCTCACAGCAACGCGGTACCGCCGTCTGTTCTCGCGCATGCACAGACTGAGAAATCTGAAAGAAATCAGAGTAAGAGTTTACATGCACTGAGAAATCTGATCACAGAGATAAAATCCAGTTCTCTTTATCAGATTTCTTCATCGGATTTCTAGACCTTACTCCAATCTAAGAAATCAGAGCGTGCTGTTTACATGACCATTTGAATAATCAGATAACCACAGAGATCTGATTATGATCGGATTATTGGGTGCATGTAAACGTACTCATTGACGGCATGAGTCCACTGTGAGACTGGACCCCCAACACTTGCCAAAACCATCCCATGCCACAGGTAATTCTACAACTACATTCAAGTAGTGCAGCAAAAAGACACTCTGATTATTAAGGGTAAACTCATTTTCTCAGGAATGCTGTTCTGGGTTGTCTGCATGTAAACCTGAAAAAAACATGAAAAAAAAAACACCGACTGGAGTGACAGTTGTTTGTTTTTCTCGTTTTGGTGGTATTGACATAGCTGCTGCTTTGTTCCGGCCTGCCCTGCCCTCAAACACACACGCACCCAGCCAGGTGCATGCCAGTAGCCTTAGAGATCAACTGTATGTTGATACAAGCCTTCTGCATGCAGATCACACAGCAGGACCATCACATTCCAGCACTCCACTCTGTGGGGTGCTACTGTTAACTGCAATGACTATAACATTACATTCCCAATCAGGAAATACCAGACTTCACTAACAGTAAACAAGCGTACTGTATGCTTCAGTGGAGGAGATCTTTTTTTTTTTAGCCGTTTGATCGAGGGGTGCACAGTGTACTTCCTGTAAAAAGCTGGTCTTAAAAGCTCGCATTGTCTAAAAATCTAAAAAATATAATGAGAAGGGTCTGGCAGGTGGAAGGAAGTCATTTTTGGGGATTTTTTGCCCATTCCTGGCAGCATGTGTCAAAATTTGACCTTTGTTTTGACATTTTTAATTATTCTGCCAAAATATAACCTCATTTTCTTAATTTCTTTAATATAACAAAAATGTAATAATGTTTTTGAAAATTCTGATTTTTTTCAACTTTCAAATTTTATCTTGAAATAATTCTACTTTTTCAAAGAGCAATGATTGATTGTTAAAACACACTCAGTTTACAGTCAAAATAAACAACAGCATAATAAGCAATGTATATATATATATATATATATATATATATATATATATATGTATATATATATATACTGTATATACACTGTATTTGGATGGTCCCCTATAGATGATCCACAGATACTTAAACCTTTAACAAACTTTCTGGTGATACACAGTTGATTAGCAACAACATTAAGGTTAGGTTTAGGATTAAGGTTGGGCTAGATAGATAGATAGATAGATAGATAGATAGATAGATAGATAGACAGATAGACAGATAGACAGAGAGCTAACAAGCAAGCGAGAGAGAGAGAGAGTGAGAGAGAGAGAGAGATGCAGCAGCTGCTTGGATTTGCTCTGCTCTGTAGAACTGGCTCGTTCCCAAACACAGAGGCTTTCCATGCTGAGCAAATCCTCTTTGTTAATTTAGAAAATTTGGGCAAGAAATTTGGTGTGACATTTCACTGAGGGTTGAAAACTGCTGCTGCCACTCGTAGGATTCCAGCTGCCCATGTCTGCGAGACCTTCTCACTCTCTCTCTCTCTCTCTCTCTGTTTGCGCTCTGTCCTCTGTTTGTCTCCATTCTCTCCACAAACTGTAAAATGCCTCATTTACTCTCTCATGCCTTTCTGCTCACAGCCAAGCACAGTGAGTCGAACAAGAGTTCATCATGAGAAAAGACCCTTTTTATATGTGCTTCTGCCTTTCACCCAATGCAGCGATGCCTAATTCCCAAACTTTGTTCCTAAACTCTGAAGACTGCAACTGTCCAGCATCTTTCTGAACCTCGGGTCAAGCAGCCAAGCTTGTGTAATTGAGGTTTTTAGGGATAAACCTTAACCTCAACCCAAACCTAACCCTAACCCTAACCCTAACCCTAACCCTAACCTCAACCTCAACCTCAACCCAAACCAATCCTAACCCTCACCCTGGCCCTAATCCTAACCCTAACCTTCAGCTGTTGCTGGCTAGCTATGCTAACACCAAACAACTAATCATGAAACTAATGGTGTCATTATGGTCACTTTATCACCAACCATCACCGTAATGAGTTGGTGATGCGGCCTTTTGCAGAGTTTCATAACACTAACAACAGTGGTTGGTATAGTGTTGTGAGTAGCACCTCTGCCTTCTATGCTGTAGACTGGGGCTCAATCCCCCAGCTGTGCAAGCACCCTGCACTATACCAGTAAGAGTCCTTGGGCAAGACTCCTAACTCTACCTTCACCTACCTGTGTACAATGATCACGAGCAATAAGAGCATAAGAGCAAACGCCGTAACAACGGGCCTCATTCACCAACCGTTCTTAAAAAGAAGTTTCTTCTTAAAACTTACTCAGTTTTCACAATGATTTATAGTTGAACTTAGTATAGTTGAATTGAGTATTACTGAAATCGAATACTTTTACTCAGTTACATTTCTCAGAGAAAAAAGTTTTTAGACCTTGAAAGTACTCATTACACATGACAAATGATACGAGATTTCTTTTTCATTTTTTTCTTGCCAGTCAGGTGAGATTCTGCACACTATATGGTGACACTTTATTTTGAGCGGTCCCTTTAAAAAGAACCAAATATTCAACGGACTCTCAGGAACATAGATAGGATTAGGATAGGATTAGGTTTTGGGTTGAGGTTAAGGTTAGGGTTAGGATTAGGGCCAGGGTTAGAGAAAGAGAGAGTAAAGAATGAGAGAAAGAGAAAATGGTAAAGAGAGAGAGAAAAGAGGTGCAAAGACAGACAAAATGAATGAGTGTGAGAAAGAAGGGGAGAGAGGAAGAGGGAGAGACAGAGAGAACAAGAGAGAGAGAATGGGAAAGAGAGGGAAATGAAAATGAGAAAGAGGGGCAGAGAGAGAGAGAGAGAGAGAGAGAAACGGCAAGAGAGAGACAGTGAGAGAGAGAAAGAGAGACAGAGGAGAGAGAGAGAGAGAGAGAGAGAGAATAGGAAATGAATAAGAGAGAATGGGAAAGAGAAATAGAAATGAGACAGTGAAAAAAAGAGGGCAGAGAGAGATAGAACGAGACAGTGAGAAAAGGGGGAAAGAAAGAGAGACAGAGAGAACAAGAGAGAAAGAAAATGGGAAAGAGAGAGAGAAAGTGAAGTGAGAAAGAGGGTGAGAAAGGAAGTAGAAAGAAAGAGAGGTGAAAAGAGGGAGTGAGAGAGTGAGATAGAGTGAGAAAGTGGGGAGATAGAGAAAAAGAGAAACCGAGAAACAGAGTAAGAGAGAGAGAGAGAGAGAGAGAGAGAGAGAGAGAGAGAGGGGAACAGTCCCAATTGTGCCTGCTTATCTGATGAGGCTTCCACTTCAATTTGCAATTTTAATGAAAATCAGACACCTGCACTGCAAATGATCAGCACTCTGTGGACCTCCGCAAAAGAGAGAGAGAGAGAGCGACAAAGACAGAGACAGAGAGAGAGAGAGTGATAAAGACAGACAGAGAGAGGGAGAGTGTGAGTGAGAGAGAGAGAGAGAGAGGGGAGGGTGGTGGTGGACAGACAGGCAGAGAGAGAGGGGTAGAGGTGGAGGAGTGCAGAGAGAGTGGGTTTGTACTGGAGGTGCCGTGGCTGTAGCCGGGTCTGTATCTGGTTACTTTAGCCGGGGCTGATTGTATTTTCGGATGGGCCGGGTACGGTGGTGGGGATAAAGGGACCCTTTCATACGGGGCGAAGCGACAGCAATCTTCTCACATGCTGAAAGGATCATGAGGTGGTGTCTGCTGTTGGGCCCTCCCGGAGACCTGATTACCCCCTAGGGAGGGCTGACAACACCCCCACTCTGCCCCCCCTGCCCACCTCCTAATGCCCCTCTATGCCCCATTACAGTAGGTAGGAAGGAGATCTGAGCTGAGTTGAAGTTGGAGGCCTGTTCACAAAGTATCTGATACACGCAGGTGGTCAGATAGGGCATCTGGACATTGACTGGGCGATCGTATTCAGACACACCTGTGGAGCGACTGGATACAACAGGTGGAGAGTACAGGCTGAGAGGACAGGAGCTTTAGGCTGTGTTTACATTACAGGGTTGAGGACGAAGGTAAATCAGATTCACCAGAACGTGAAGCTAAACTGATGATGCTTGAAAGATGTTATTGAAGATATTCACTATGAATCTTAAGCCCATTTTACAGTGCATGCACTTTTTCACAGGAGCTTAAGTGTGAAAATACTACGTTCATTGCAAAATATCTACCATTGCAATATAAATTGAATCTTTCAATGTCAGGTCTTTAAGTTTTAATTAAGGTTTAAAAATTAAGGTAGTCGATTTGTTTGGCCAGGGTTGAATTTCGACAACATGTAGACTCGTCTGCTCTTTCCCAGAAGCCCAGATGTTTTTCCTGAAAGTCCACAAATTGAAATTTCTATATTTACGAAACCTGAATGTTCAAATATGTCAATTTAAGGACCTGAATTTGTATTTCTAGAAAAGTTTAAACCTAAATTTTCAAGAATTCAGTGAATTCAGACCAAATGTATTAGCTAAAATTCTAAAATATAAAGATTATTAAGATTATTAAGTATTATTATATTAGCTAAATACCTTATTTAAGATTCTAAAAACATTAAGATTATTAAGAATTTAAGTATATCTAAGATTCTAAAATATTTTAGCTAAGAATCTAAAAATATTAAGATTATTAAAAAATATTAGTAATATTAAGATTATTAAGAATACTAGACATATGTATATATATATATATATATATATATATATATACAATCTAAAAATATTAAGATTATTAAGAGTATTAAATATATCTAAAATTCCAAAATACATTAGCTAAAAATATCAGCTAAGCTTCACAGTGAAAATAACATCAAATATTAAAATGTTTTTATTTCGAGCATTGTGAATTCAGCTTCAAGTTCAAGTGGTTAAAGAGGATTCCAATCGTTTTTAAAAATACCCATAATTCAGTTATTAAGGTTGAATAAAGTCATTCAGAGCGGTTTGGTGTGAAATGCAGCATTCTGGAAAAACCTTACAGAGTCAGAATTGCTCACAGTGGTGGTGATAGGAACCAGACGTCTGAAGAGTTTAATGTCGCTTAAAGCTACATCACAGAAAGCCGGTACACAAAATGGTAATGATGCCTGATGCTAAAGTTTTGGCCTAAAATGTAATTATTAAAATGTATTCATGGTGGAGAGATAGATACAGACCTTTGTAAGGCAAAAGTTATAATGTGAACATAGTCAAAAAACTCAATTACACACAATATGCAGACCTGTCATTAAAAAAAACCTGAAAAAGGCAGAAGTTTATTTGAAATATCTGTGAGACTCAGACAGATCAATGCTGCTTTCATTATCTGAACTGCTGTCTTACTTTTTTACTTTCAATCAAAGTTTCTACTTTACCTGAATAAAATATACATTTTTCTGGTTGAACCTTGAATGAGGCGACACAGAGAGAAAGAGATGAAAAGTGAGACAGGAAGATGTGGAGGAGGAAAAAGAGAAAGAGTGAGACACACTGAATGTGAATGTGGGGAGACTAAATAGAGGAGGTCACTGAGATTTTATCAGTCCATTACCTGGACTCTGGCACGCAAGGCTAGTTACTTTCTTACGCACTGGCCTAGATGTAGAGGCCCTGCCAGCCCCTGACTAACACATACAGGCCCGGGACAAAAGAGCAGTGGTGCAGGTGTTGGAAGATGCCACGGTCAGTGAATGGACCCAGCGCTGAATCCCCTCCTGTGTCCGCGGACTCTTATTCAGCGGGGGGACAATGGATCCGCTAGACCTCTCCACCCTGGCCGCATTTTTTGTCGGTCAGTGCTGGCAGGAGTGATCTTTATCTGGGGTTCTCACACTCCCATCTGCCCCGTCCTGCACTTTCCACCGGAGCCGAATGGACACCAGTCTGGAACGACTGAATGCCCTTTATAGGATGTGTTTATGCCAAATCCGCCAGGTTACCTAGAGTTTATAGGAGCGTTTCCCTGTCTCAGTCCTGGCGCGACAGTTTAGTGTTGTCTGTCAGTTATTTGAACCTGTAGAGAAAACAAAAAAAAAACGAAATATGCAGAGGGCAGTGCAGGGGTATTCAATGACTCAGAGGCCTTAAGTTAAACCCACTGTGGGCTCCACACCAAACGCCCTTTCAGGACTGAAAGTTCAACTGTAAGACTAAAAAGTCAGCTAGCCAATTAGAGTGCAGAAGAGAACATTCAACCAGCCAATCAGAGTGTAAGAGGAAAAATTCAACCAGCCAATCAGAGTGTAGGAGGGAAAATTCAACCAGCCAATTAGAACATAAGGGGGACAATTCAACCTGCCAATCACAGTGTAAGAGGGACAATTCAACCTGCCAATCAGAGTGTAAGAGGGACAATTCAACCAGCCAATCAGAGTGTAAGAGGGACAATTCAACTAGTCATAGTGTAAGAGGGAAAATTCAACCAGCCAATCAGAGTGTAAGAGGGACAATTTCACCAGCCAATCAGAGCATAAGGGGACAATTCTACCTGCCAATCAGAGTGTAAGAGGGACAATTCAACCTGCCAATCAAAGTGTAAGAGGGAAAATTCAACCAGCCAATCAGAGTGTAAGAGGGACAATTCAACCAGCCAATCAGAGTGTAAGATGGACAATTCAATCAGCTAATCAGAGTGTAAGAGGGACAATTTCACCAGCCAATCAGAGTGTAAGAGGGAAAATTCAACCAGCCAATCAGAGTGTAAGATGGAAAATTCAACCAGCCAATCAGAGTGTAAGAGGGACAATTCAACCAGCCAATTAGAAAATAAGGGGGACAATTCAACCTGCCAATCAGAGTGTAAGAGGGACAATTCAACCAGCCAATCAGAGCGTAAGAGGGACAATTCAACCAGCCAATCAGAGCGTAAGAGGGACAATTCAACTAGTCAATCATAGTGTAAGAGGGACAATTCAACCAGCCAATCAGAGTGTAAGAGGGACAATTTCACCAGCCAATCAGAGCATAAGGGGACAATTCAACCTGCCAATCAGAGTGTAAGAGGGACAATTCAACCAGCCAATCAGAGTGTAAGAGGGACAATTCAACTAGTCATAGTGTAAGAGGGAAAATTCAACCAGCCAATCAGAGTGTAAGAGGGACAATTTCACCAGCCAATCAGAGCATAAGGGGACAATTCTACCTGCCAATCAGAGTGTAAGAGGGACAATTCAACCTGCCAATCAAAGTGTAAGAGGGACAATTCAACCAGCCAATCAGAGTGTAAGAGGGACAATTCAACCAGCCAATCAGAGTGTAAGATGGACAATTCAATCAGCTAATCAGAGTGTAAGAGGGACAATTCAACCAGCCAATCAGAGTGTAAGAGGGAAAATTCAACCAGCCAATCAGAGTGTAAGATGGAAAATTCAACCAGCCAATCAGAGTGTAAGAGGGAAAATTCAACCAGCCAATTAGAAAATAAGGGGGACAATTCAACCTGCCAATCAGAGTGTAAGAGGGACAATTCAACCAGCCAATCAGAGCGTAAGAGGGACAATTCAACTAGTCAATCATAGTGTAAGAGGGACAATTCAACCAGCCAATCAGAGTGTAAGAGGGACAATTTCACCAGCCAATCAGAGCATAAGGGGACAATTCTACCTGCCAATCAGAGTGTAAGAGGGACAATTCAACCTGCCAATCAGAGTGTAAGAGGGACAATTCAACCAGCCAATCAGAGTGTAAGAGGGACAATTCTACCTGCCAATCAGAGTGTAAGAGGGACAATTCAATCAGCTAATCAGACTGTAAGAGGGACAATTCAACCAGCCAATCAGAGTGTAAGAGGGAAAATTCAACCAACCAATCAGAGTGTAAGAGGGACAATTTCACCAGCCAATCAGAGCATAAGGGGACAATTCTACCTGCCAATCAGAGTGTAAGAGGGACAATTCAACCTGCCAATCAGAGTGTAAGAGGGACAATTCAACCAGCCAATCAGAGCATAAGGGGACAATTCTACCTGCCAATCAGAGTGTAAGAGGGACAATTCAACCTGCCAATCAGAGTGTAAGAGGGACAATTCAACCAGCCAATCAGAGTGTAAGAGGGACAATTCTACCTGCCAATCAGAGTGTAAGAGGGACAATTCAATCAGCTAATCAGACTGTAAGAGGGACAATTCAACCAGCCAATCAGAGTGTAAGAGGGAAAATTCAACCAACCTACAGGCTTAAAAATTAAACTTACCAATCAAATTGCTGGGATAATAATTTAATTTGCCAGTTAGAGTCCAGGAGGGAAAATTCAACTGGCCAATTAGATTACTGGAAGCAAAGTTCACCTAGCCAATCAGAGCACAGCATAGAAAATTCAGCTTGCTAATCAGAGGAAAATTCAACTAACCAGTCAAATTGCAAAACACAAGACAATGAAAAGGTACAATACATTAACATACTTTTTCCTTGTGAAGAACTTGGACCTTAAAACAGTTCTATACACCGTTAGAAATGAAGGTTCTTTGCAGGTGCGTTCTTCACCAAACAATGCTTTGTTTCTGACACTGTATTGGAGTTCATTTACATTGTTTGTACCCTGAATGAAAAAATGCGCCAGCACAGTAACTTTTCTGACAATATAGGATGCATTTTTGCAAATGAATAGATTCCCCCTAGTAAAACCTGGCCATTGCCATTCTTGAGTAATAATAACATAACTAACACACACACTTTCTAAACCACTTATCTTTCTGGGTCATGGGGGTGCTGGAGTGCATCTCAGCACTCCTTGGGCAGAAAACACCCTGGACAGGTCACCAGTCCATCATAGGGCAGACACACACACCTAGGAGCAATTTAGCATCTCCTGACTGCTTGTCTTCGAACTATGAGAGGAAACCCACACAGACACGGAGAGAACATGCATACGGAAAGCACCCCGGTTGCCTGGCTGGGGAACTGAACCCAGACCTTTCTTGCTATGAAGCAACAGTGCTACCCACTGCACCACTGTGCCACCATGCCACCTTGTGACATAACATAATACTACTGACATCTGTTATGACATGTTTATTTTAACATGAAGTGTTACCGAAAATTCATCAAGCCAATCAGTAGATACTGTATGCCAAATCTAATTGGCTTGGACCCACAGTCCATTTTTATTGACAATTTTAGCAGAATATTTTGTTTACACTTTATAAAAAATACAATTTAATAAAAAATAAAGTAATATTTGACCTTGACTTCACAGGCAAAACAAGCTTATCTCATTTCACCAAAATGCCCACATGCACAAACTTGTAGACCACTGGACTAGAGCTGCATTTATGTCACTGTAATACGGGATTCAGCAAAATACAGCAAATGTGTATCACACAAACAAAATCAGCTGTGATTTTGAGCTGTATTTAGTCTTTTGGACTGTTTTTACTCTTTTGGACTGTATTTATTCTTTCAAAATGAGCAAATAGAACAACCACGGTGCAAAACATGGCATTTTCTCCAGTAAAATGATCTAAAATCTAGTTGTAATATCCAATATTTCTCCTGTTGACATTCTTGTATGCTTATTTTAAGATTATTTTACCCCTTAAATGGCCAAGGCCCACTGGTGGGCTCAACTTTCATTACACGATTCTATAACCTAAGAATAGTTTGCATTGAAGTCCATGTAGTTACTGAATAATAAGCCTTAGTAAGTAAGAAGCCTGGGATTTTAATGTTTCTAGTCATTATTTAGTTGTTTTTAGTAATTTTATTTAGTAATATAATCTCAATATAGATAGAACTGCTTTAAATAAGTAAAACAAAGTGTAGAAATAATCTATATACCACCAAATTTTAGATATCCATTAGATTTAAGACCATTTTTTGCAGTGCACTGTCTTTCGGAGGGCCTTATGAGCCCTCACCCGCCTTGCTCACTTCGGGGGAGCATGCTGAAAAATGCCCGCTCCACATGGTGCTATTAAAAACATGCACCTGTTCATCCTTTTCCTCTCTCTCTCTCTCTCTCTCTCTCTCTCTCTCTCTCTCTGTCTCTCTCTCTCTCTGGCTGTGGGGTGAGGCTCTAAGTCCGGTGGGCGAGGAAGGGCGAGGACAGAGGCATTGTCACCCTTTTAGGGGGGCGGCTGGGACACGTGGCCCTACTTTTGCACGACTGGCCTTTACACACAGCACGTTGGCAGGTGCCCTGATGGATGTTCCCACAACTGCCAAGACAAACAAAGCACGCACACACACGTACACACACGCACACACAGTTGGGCGGGGAGATTAGTGAGCTATGCTGCTATGTCCATAAGAAAAACAGCTCCACAGCATGATTCCACTGAACATTCATCACCGATGCCTCCGCGTCTTCTCTGGGACGCTTTTTTGCCAAGCAGTAGTATCAGGATCAGTACACTGGCCAAGAATGGACGATACAGAACGCAAATAGTAAGCGATTAGTATATTTACCAATTAAACATGTGAAACTATGAATCAGATATAAGATAATCCACTTGCACAAGAAAGGAGTTTCCAAACCTGGAGCTCAAAATGTGATTAAAGCATAGAGAGAAAATGAGACTCCTAACAACCACCTGGAAGACCTGGTAGACCAGAAAAACGCTGCCCCCATCAGATAGACAGCACTTAAAGCTTTAATCTTTGAGAGAGAGGAGAAAATCAAGCTCTTGCCTCAGATCTGAACACATCTACAGGAGTTTCTGTCCATCCTTCTGCTGTGAGAAGACGACTCAAAGCTACTTGGGTCAGGTATGCAATCAAATCCTAAGACTGATCTTTGGAGGGGTGAAAAAAACTGAAAGGACGTGTCCTGAAAAGAATGGAAGCTGTAATTTCATAAACACAAGTTCCTGACTTCATTGTAAGTTCCCAACCTAAAAGCTGCATATGAACGTCCCCTCAAGTCATAATTACAAGTGCAAGCTTTTGAATCCACTCAGATTCCTGGGTTTCCGACTTACTGACCTTTCCTCTTTCTTCTTGTCCAGGGAAAGGACGGTTTCAGCCATCAATGGTAGATTTGCTCTGAGCAGAAACAAGATTTTAATAGCGATTTTCAGAGTTTTTTGTTGAACAATAGAATAATATTATTAAGTGATAACAGAGATTTCAAATGGATGCTTCTGTTCTGGGAAAAATGATAAAAGATGATGATGCTTTCAGCAGAGGTGGGTAGAGTAGCCTAAATCAACATAAAAGTATTGATACTTGGGGCAATAATGACAAGTAAAGGTAAAAGTACCTGCCCAAAAAAAGAACTTAAGTAAAAGTACAAAAGTATCAGGTCAAAAAACTACTTGAGAACTGAGTAACTTCTATAACTGCAGTGGAACTTCTTAGTAAATCCAGCATCTATCAGCACAGGCACTGAAGAGTGTACAACTCTATTCTTCTCATTTTGGGATTCTTTTGGTCTAAAATAAAATGTTAAGAGGTGTGACCAACCACAGATCAGTACAGATGCTGCCAACAAAAAAAATCAATGAAATTGACTACAAAAATGTAAATGAGTAAAAGTACATTCCATTTTGTATAGATGTAAAATTATTATAATTTAAACATACTCAGGATAGTACAAATCCATCAATATTTTACTAAGTAAATATATGTTTTAGCAAATGTAACTAGTTGCTACCCACCGAACAAATTGTTGTTTGTTTCATTTTTTCATTCCATGAACCAGTTCAGAGACCTGGAATTCACTGATTAGGCCTTAGACAGTAGTGTATATACATTCTGACAATTGGGGAAAATGGTAGTAAGATAGCTATTGCAGCTTATGTGTTCATGACCAAGTTGGAACTGGGAAGTTTCCAACTTCCAAGTCTGAAAAATCCTTTTGAACAGCCATCCCAGTCAGAAAGTCTCTCAAGAGCTCTGAAATGCTGTTCCATGACATCAGGTCAAAGTGGCCATGCTCACAGAACAAGAAGTAACAGCACTTTTCAACCTTTTAAGGCAGACTTTTGTGTTTTGTTTCATGTATGATGTGATATTTTTTAATTATCCTGATAAATCACTGTTGTCTGAACAAAACCTCATATCTCCAAAATGGTAACTTCACAGGAGAAGCAAAAAACATACTTCATTTTAAATGTAAGTCAATGGAACCATTTCCAAGTCCTTCTGGGCAGTTTTTTTTTGGTCCATTCATCCTAAAATGTACACTCAATGTAAAGAGCAACAAGTATTTTCAAATTATGTCAAAAACTGAAAAACGACAAAAATGGAGATACAAGTGATGCTTAGATACTTGCAAAGTTGACCGGTTCTGTAAAACATTTTTCATTAAACTTTGCACACATTGTATTACCATTGAATAGCCATCGCCAACCATATCTTTAAACCCTTTTCCACAGTAGCCATAAAATGCAATTTAGAACTGTTTCGTAGGTCCATCAGTTTCTGCACTATGTACACCGATCAGGCATAACATTATGACCACCTCCTTGTTTCTACACTCATTGTCCATTTTATCAGCTCCACTTACTATATAGGTGCACTTTGTAGTTCTACAGTTACAGACTGTAGTCCATCTGTTTCTCTGCATACTTTGTTAGCCCCCTTTTACCCTGTTCTTCAGTGGTCAGGACCCCCATGGACCCTCACAGAGCAGGTACTATGTGGGTGGTGGATCATTCTCAGCACTGCAGTAACACTGATGTGGTGGTGGTGTGTTAGTGTGTGTTGCGCTGGTCTGAGTGGATGAGACATAGCAGTGCTGCTGGAGTTTTTAAACACTGTGTCCACTCACTGTCCACTCTATTAGACACTCCTACCTTGTCAGTCCACCTTGTAGACGTAAAGTCAGAGACGATAGCTCATCTGCTGCTGCACAGTTTGTGTTGGTCATCCTCTAGTCCTTCATCAGTGGTCACAGGACGCTGCCCACAGGACGCTGTTGGCTGGATGTTTTTGGTTGGTGGACTATTCTCAGTCCAGCATTGACACTGAGGTGTTTAAAAACTCCAGCAGCACTTCTGTCTGATCCACTCAACACACAGCACAACACACCATCAGTGCTGAGAATGATCCACCACCCAAATAGTACCTGCTCTGTGAGGGTCCATGGGGGTCCTGACCACTGAAGAACAGGGTAAAGTGCACCTATGTAGTAAGTGGAGCTGATAAAATGGACATCGAGCATAGAAACAAGGAGGTGGTCATAATGTTATGCCTGATCGGTGTATGTTTCCTTCAATAACATTAAGAGAAAATATTGCGATGGAGGTATGATTTATAAAACCATAAGTAAACTGGATTTTTGTCTTCATGGGAAATTCAAGTCAATATTATAAGTGTTTTTTTTTAGTTTATTAGGGCATTTATTTATTGTTTTGCAGGATGTTTTGATATGAAGAAAGCTGCATGTTTGTCCTGTCCGTTTTATCTTAGTACAGATTTGTGGATTGTCTTCACAGCAGGGGGTTCTCACCCCTCCCCTTTTCACCCACTCATTGCTCACTAGCAGCTCAATACAGGGAGTCAACAAAGTCCTTAACTTGATAACAGAATTACAGGGCAAAATACTTTATTTGATTTTATTAATTAAACATATCTGAGTTGGTTTCCATCTTATGGTGGGGGGCTGAAGAAAGAGGCTACCACACATGAAGTACCAACCAAACAGCTCTTTAATTCTAGTGAATAAGCTTTTGAAGAGCTTTTTATATGCTTACAGCAGCAGAACAAGTGTTAGATGACTGTGATCACCCACTTTTTATGACTTTCAAACAGTTGAAGTTGTCATGAACAGAGCATAACTAGGCTAGATAACTAGCTAACCAAAGCATTTGAAAGCAAAAACTTCATCATTACTACTTTTTGCACAATTAAAATAAGACCACCTGATAAGCACGTTAAGACAACATGAGTCTCAGTTCATCAAAATGGACTCGAGCTATCACGCCATTGGCTGCTGTAGCACTTCTAGCCCAAGTGGTGCATGTTGGCAGCAGGTGTGGGTAGTTTTGGGAGGCATTAACCCATATAGTAGTTTGTGATCGCGTGCCAGGATTTACAGAGTGGGGGTGTTGGGGGGGGGGAGTTGTTGGGACAGTCTGCATAGGCAGCTAACTCAGGGACATCTGGAAAAGCCCTCAGCGTTTCCATGACGACGGCATGCACTGAGGCCAGTGACTGGGGAGGGGGCGTGCCTGTAACGGTTCTGGCCATGGGCTGGTTTATGGAGGCCTAAGGGAGGACAGAGAAGAGTCCAGGAGAGAAGTTTAGAGGCCCCAAGGTCAGACATTAGACACTGCATGCAAAAATGTGCAAAAGACTACATATATAGACAAAATGATCTGTGGGGTCTTTTGTCACTGGTCTCCAAAACTTTGCATGCACTAAAGCGGCAAAATTAAAAGTGAACCATCACAAGACAGGAGGCTCCAGAGTGAGACTGTCCAGTTTAATGATGAAGTGTCTTGAAGGTGGGAGGAACTCTTGAAAATCTTGGGGGTGAACAGATGAGGGCAGGCAGTTTGAAATGTTCTTTAACTGCTAGCTGGGTGATGCAGAAGGAAGTATGAAAGCTAACATTACTTAATAGAATGTGGTGGTGGTGTGTTAGTGTGTTAGTGTGTGTTGTGCTGGTCTGAGTGGATCAGACACAGCAGTGCTGCTGGAGTTTTAAACACTGTGTCCACTCACTGTCCACTTTATTAGACACTCCTACCTTGTCAGTCCACCTTGTAGACGTAAAGTCAGAGACGATGGCTCATCTGCTGCTGCACAGTTTGTGTTGGTCATCCTCTAGTCCTTCATCAGTGGTCACAGGACGCTGCCCACAGGACGCTGTTGGCTGGAAATTTTTGGTTGGTGGACTATTCTCAGTCCAGCAGTGACACTGAGTTGTTTGAAACTCCAGTGTCTGATCCACTCAGACCAGCGCAACACACACTAACACACCACAACCACATCAGTGTTACTGCAGTGATGAGAATGATCCACCACCCAAATAGTACCTGCTCTGTGAGGGTCCATGGGGGTCCTGACCACTGAAGAACAGGGTAAAAGGGGGCTAAGTGTGTTCTCTGTAAAGGAAGTGTTAACATATTTTCACTTAGAAAACATGTCATTTCACCAGGGTGTTCAAACTGTCGTGTATGACTGTATGTGTGTGTGAGTGAGTGTGTAGTGATGGGAGTTACAATGAGAAACGCAGGTGCTTGTGTACTTCCTGCACCCCCCGAAACCTGGCCCCCAGCACACACTCTCACAAAACTGAGAATACTGCCAGACCTGTCCAGCCAAAGCAATAAAGACCCTCTTTCTTTTCTCTCTCTCTCTCTCTCTCTCTCTCTCTCTCTCTCTCTCTCTCTCTCTCTCTCTCTCTCTCTCGGGCGAGACTAACAGCATTAACACTGCCTGTGTGATGTGCAGTTGCTCTGGGCAGGGCCTCCTGTCATTTGCTTTAATTATCACACACTCTCTCCATGACAAGAAGATGAGCCGTCCAGCTGTCTCTATCCAAAACAGCCTTTTTTCCACTTGCCTGGATGTACAGTTCAGCCTGTAAGTGATTGGACAGTGTGTCAGTTTCTGGAGCTGCTCTCATACTTCTTTGCTCGTCATGTTGAAAGACAACGGCAATGGACTCCAGATGCGAACAGAACATGAACAATCAAATCTAGATCTTTGGTTAGCTCTCAAACGTACAGTGCAACAGCAAACAGCTGGCCAAGAAACAAACGAGACAACTGTGTATAAAAAGGGCTATAACTTATAGCCAGTTCACTCAGTATGGACATGCATGTCCTCTCAACTTAAATATACAAACAAAACATACAATATAAAGTGTGCTGATACTATGGAACACCCTGATATGTTAAATTTAGAAAATAAACATTATTTATGCATTAAAATGTGCAGAAGTGTGTTCTCTGTACAGGGTGTGTTAACTTATTTTCACTCACAAAATCAAAAACATGTCATATGACCAGGGCGCCTAAACTTTTGCATACAACTGTAACCATGTAGTTCTCATTAAATTTCTAAAGTCAACGTTCTTCAGGAAAAACTAGCCCAAAAATGAACTCAGATTTTGTTATAATACCTAAATGAATTCAAACCCATATCTATTTTGTGAATGTGTGAAAGATCACATTGTTTTATAGATACAATGTAATTTATTGTTATTGTTATCGTGTTAGTTCTAGCTACTGTCAGCTTAGCGTCGGAAGGTAAAGGCTCAGTGAGCTTCCAAGTAATAGGAACAATGGACTGTCCACCCCAGAGTCCAGACCTCAAAATCATTGAAAGTATTTGGGATTATTATCATGAGCAGAAAATGCAACCAACTTCTAAAACTGAACTTTAGAGGTATTTATGTACCGTATGTATATTTTTAAGCTTTTCTGCCAAATTAATACAAACTAAGATTCCACATAAAAAAATGTATACTTCCAAAAAAAAACAATTAAGTATTCAGAACATATTTAGTAGGATGGTGATATGATCTATTTAAACCCAGGGCTTTGATTGTAATAGAAATAAGCTACATATACTGAGGGGGGTGACTGTCCCAAACCCCTAACCCCTAAATTTACATGTGAAAATAAAACATACTTTTTTGCATTTTTCTTCATTTTTCTTTTAAAGTGAATTTGAAATATTTAGATTTTTCTTGAGTTAAATAAAAAAAAAAAACCTTATTCCAAAAACGCTGTCCCACATTTTCATGTCACTACTGAAACACAAAGAGCTTTGGTCTGTAGGTGGTGCCTTATTTTAGCCACGCCCCTGCATTTTAGAGCAGGAAGTGGGACTGCATCCCTGTCCCTCATGACCACATGATGAGCAGTTAGATCACATTGTTTTGAAGTAAATGTGTCCCAAAGACTGAAAATCAGCATGTAGCATTAAGCACTGTCACTACCGAAACACATATTATGTCATTTCTTTGTGTTTTAATAAAAAAATATGATGATTTTATGTGTGTATATCTGTTCAAAGCTGTGTTTGCTGGTCATGTACTGGCTAGTGCTTTTGAATTCTGCTCAAAGTTGTCACTACTGAAATATTTGGTGAAGGTCTGAAGGCTATTTATTATTGTACTGATAGTGACAGAATGGAGTGTTTAATCATTTATTTGAATAAAATAAATCCTAATTAAGATACAGGGCCACTCAAAGCACAGGAATTTAGTCTAAGAAGAATCCTTTCAAACTGCCGCTAACACAACGTCATCGTACAGCTCAACATGCTTGGAGGAGAACACTAACTGCCAGATCTTTTATGTCAGCTAACAGACGCCCACATTGGTTAGCATCACAGTGGAGAGGGAGAACCATCCTTCCCTATCATGGAAGGCTGTTGCCATGAGTTTGAACGCACGAACTCCCAATGAGGCCAATGCTTGGAGGGTTGTGCCATTTGGGCGTTCTTAATTCATAGCCATTTTAACTGGAAATGCATCAACTCTAAACAAAATTGCTACAGTTTCTCATTAAGTTGTTTTCTAAAGATTCTCCAATCCAGCAAGAGACACTACTAAAGAATGCATTTGTGGGTGGAGCATGATAAGTAAATCATTTACAGACTGTAAAACACCTTTTATACTGCTTCTCTTATTCAAATCCTTGTCTTTCCCATCATAAGACAACATCCAAAAACCTGCCCCGGCTCAGTTCTGCTGGGCGTAGCTGTACGTCCCAGCGGTCGAGCATGGCTGAAACTCCGTCTGCCTCAGCCAGGTGGATCTGGGCAAAAGTTCACGGCCTACACAGCTCAGTTCGCTCTCCTCCATTTCAGCGTGTCTTACTCACACTCAGGGAGAGCAGACGCTGCCCGGAATTTCACATCGGCCTCTTTATTGTTTTGGCAGAAGCAGCGCAGGAACAGGGAAACACTGGATGTTAACGTTGTATAACAGGAGTTTAGTGTGTCTGACAGAAATATGCAGCGCTTCAGGACTGCGTCAGTGCGCGCGGTATGAGAAAGTGTTTTAGAACAGGAACAGGGCCGATTAACATCAGGGAATATACTGTATGTTTCTCTGTGTAGTTGTTCATGTAGTAGGGGAGACTTCAGCCAAGCTAGCTGTACGTAAGCCCAGCTAGCTCTTGCTGTGACCTTGTCAGCTGCTTCAAAATGGTGCTACATTGTAGGAAATAAGATGATGATTAAAGTAATACAAAGTTGGATTCTGTGATTCACACAAACAGCTCAGTAACTGAAAAAAACTTGTGGAAAAAAATGACTTACATGCCCTGAAAACACTGTTTGGCACAGATCTCTTTAAAACCCTGTCGAATCGCTCTGAATTTTGGTGGGAGACCTTGGCTAGGAAATGTTGTAATGTGGCCAGAAGCTCACACTGCTTGACCTTCTTTAACAACGTAAAAAGTTAATTTGTGTGTTAATTTGTGCCCCGTTTTAGGTTGTTCCCTGTGCTACCCTACTTCACTCATGTCAATGTTATATTTCATTGAATAGAAACTGAATAGAAAAAATTACTTGTTTTAAAATATGTGGTTTTATTTATATGTGCAGTACATATACTGTACTGTCTACAGCGAGTATGGCCTGGGTTCGATTCCCAGTTGGGCGACCTGCCCTGCGATGGACTGGCGACCTGTCCAGGGTGTATCCTGCCTTCTGCCCAATGACAGCTTGGATAGGCTCCTGCACCCCACCATGACCCAGAAGGATAAGCGGTTTAGATTATGTATGTATGTATTCCTGAAGAGATTACATATAAGATAATCCACTTTCAATCTAAATAGGAATAGTTCCAAATAATTATTAAAATACATTAAAGAATTCCACCAAATTTTTCAAAGCTTCTGCATATTGAAATGGTTAAGATGTAAACAAAGTCATTCAGAGTGGTTTGATGTAAGAAACAATCTAGAGGAACTTATTGAGTCAGAATTGTTCACAGTGGTGGTGATAGGAACCAGACATCTGAAGATGTTTAATGCAATGGTCTCCAACCTGCAGAGTCTAGTTCAAACAACAATTTAGGGGGTGGGACAGCTTATTGGATACAGGTTGGAACTAGCTCAGGAAGGTAGCTCTCCAGGACCAGGTTTGGAGACCACTGGTAAACGCTCTCTCAAAAGAAGTTATGACATTAAATGGTTCTAAAACCTTGCCTGATGCCTGAAACATTGGTTTATGATAGTTTCGAGGCCTTAAATATATGTTTAAATAGCCATTTATAGTGGAGAGGTACATACAGGGCATTATAAGGCAAAATAGCCCCCAAAGAAAACCTGTCTTTTTAGATTTATCACTGTTTTACTATTATCAACATTACATGTAAAACTCAGAAGACATGTGTGACCCCTGGTTCCTATCACCCCCACTGAAAAGAAATCTGAGTCAGTACGTTGCATGATAATGAACCACTTCACATCAAACCGCTCTGAATGATTTGGCTTATATCTCAAAGATTGAAATATGTAGAAACTTTAAAAAATCAATAGAATTCCCTTTAATTATTAACCCTTAACACCCCAGGTTTGTTACATACTAAGGCTTATTATTCAGTAACTACAGGGACTTCAGTGCAAACTGGTTGAGCTATTCTTAGGTTACAGAAGTGTGTAATAAAACTGTGGGCCTGCTATCTATCCATCTCTCCCTCTCTCTCTCTCTCTCTCCATATATATATATATATATATATATATATATATATATATATATATATATATATTATATATATATATATATATAATGGCAAGCCAATTAATATATTGAATGATATATATATCATATATAGCCAATTGATATATATTGAATGATATATATATATATATATATATATATATATATATATATATATATATATATATATATATATGTGTGTGTGTGTGTGTGTGTGTACACTGTATATTTTTAAGCTCAATGGTCATATGCATGCTTAGTATGTTTTCAATGTACTCAGTATATTTCTAGATTATATATTTTTCTATTTTTCTTTACTAGCAAGCAAGCATGGACTAATAAACAACCTCTTCACTGGATTCATTGCAAATCCCCCGGTTGCTTCACTTCAGAAGAGCAATTTGTCAGCGCCTAACGGAGAGTGTCCCCCTGGGTGCTCTGAGCCATCAGGACCGGGTCACTTTAATCGCCAAAGAAGCGTTTCTCTTTCAGCTCGCAGGAATTCGAAACCCCTAAAGGTTAGGCAGGCGCGCCTGCGCGCTGGAGCTTGGCACAGTCCGCTGAGTGATTCTTTTCCCTCGACCCAGGCGGGAAAGAGCAGGGCTCCTGGGCAGGCTGGTTTGTACAGGTATTTACCAGGTGTCACGGCAGTCATGGGAAAGACAAGTGAGAAGGTTGAAGAAAGAAAGGAGACACAAAAGAGAAAGAAATTAAGGAAATAAAAATGCTAGCGTGTCTAACAATTCATGAAAATATGACATTTAGTAGGGAGAACTAAGCAGTACGCAATAACCAGATCATGCTAACTAGACTATATCATGCTATTGTATACTCAAACTTGGTCAACGCTACAGCTTCTTCAGCTTCCAGGCCACAATCAACAAGCTTTGCACAACTGTAGATCATATGCCCGTATATATATATATATATATATATATATATATACAAATGCACAGTAACTAAAGAGTAGTTGCACAGTTATTTCACACCATGTACACACCCAAAAAGATGGTAAAACACAATTACTCACAATTACTACACAACAATACAGTAAGTTCATACTACAAATGCTACACACTAATAATACACACACACAGCTAGGAACCACTGTATACAACATAGCAACCGCTTAGCAACACCTTAGAAACTACCTGGGATAGCACAGCAATGACCTGGGACACCATAGCATTGGGCTAGCAACACCTTAGCAACCACCTGGGATACCATAGTAATAGCCAAACAACACCTTAGTAACCACCTGGGATACCATGGTAATGGCCAAACAACACCTTTGTAACCACCTTGGATACCATAGCATCAGGCTAGCAACACCTTAGCAACCACCTGGGATACTATAGCAATAGCCAAATAACGTCTTAGTAACCACCTGGGATACCATAGCAATGGCCAAACAACACCTTAGCAACCACCTGGGATGCCATAGCAATTGCCAAACAACACCTTAGCAACCACCTGGGATACCATAACATTGGGCTAGCAACACCTTAGCAACCACCTGCAATAGCATAGCAATGGCCAAGTCACACCTTAGTAACCACCTGGGATGCTACAGCAATGGCCAAACAACACCTTAGCAACTACCTGGGATACCGTAGCATCGGGCTAGCAACACCTTAGCAATCTCCTTGGATACCATAACAATGGCCAAACAACACCTTAACAACTACCTGGGATACCATAGCATTGGGCTAGCAATACCTTAGCAACCTCTTGGGATACCATAGCAATGACCAAACAACACCTTAGTAACCACCTGGGATACCATAGCAATGACCAAACAACACCTTAGTAGCCACCTGGGATACCATAGCAATGACCCAACAACACCTTAGCAACCACCTGGGATACCATAGCATTGGGCAAGCAACACCTTAGCAAACACCTGGAATAGCATAGCAACAGCCTATCAACAGCTTAACAATCACCTTGGATACCATAGCAACAGCCTAGCAACACCTTAACAACCACCTAACAACAACCAAGCTGGAACAGCATAGCAACCTTACAGCAACACCATAGCAACTCCCTGGAATTACAATATAAACCCACTTATCAAAAACAATCAGGAGTATATATCAAATATTTACCACCGGTTGATGTTTATTTGTAGGAAAAAAAATAATAATGACAAAGACAAACTCCACATATTACTGTACAATCAGTTTCCAAAGCAAATATCACAATCACTAAGCATGCCCAGTGCCCAGATGAGACTGACTGCTAAATCTGTAAGAATCACTGATTTAGCTTTAGCTAATCTGCATATCTATAGACCTGCAACTCAACTGCCTGGATTTACTGTAAGATTCACAGAAAGGCTGCACTGTGTGTTGTCTTAGTGGTCTCAGTGGTCAGAGACATGGGGGAGACGACACGCTGCCAAAAGCAAGGAAGCAGTACAATCCATTCTGCCTCGTTTGGACAAAGTCCTCCATCCCTGACACTGACTGGAACGGGGTAGCTCTGGGACAAGACCGTGTAGCATTAAAGTCTTCGTTTCCCTGCTAAAGCCATTTGCCATAGACAAAACCTTCGGAATATTATGATTGTGATTCCCTGCATTTCCACTTAAGAGAAACAGAAGTATCTGAAGACCTGAATGCTTCCCTGGATGCTAATAGCAGAGATAGCACTGTGCTTGGCGAGTGCACGACCCAATGGCTAAATGCTGAATAGGCTCCATGGAGAACAATACTTCATAATCTCTCCTCTGTCCTGTTGGAGGTTGAACACAGAGCTCTGAAGGGGCTGTGAATGGTACCAACATTAGAATTAAAGGTTCTGGCTTAATATGCATTTCCACAAAGGAACGGACTTTGGGCTGCTGGAACTTCCAAATGTAATATTAAACGGAAGATTAGGGAAGAATGCAGTCTAAGGAAATAGCAGAGCATTAACAGTTTTAGTGGCTGCTAGCATAGTTGTAGATGGGCTGTGAAATGCGGTATCTTAGAAACCACCTTGGATACCATAGCAATGGCAAAATTATACATTAGCAACCACCTGGGATACCATAGCATTGGCCTATCAACACCTTAGCAACCACCTGGAATAGCACAGCAACAACCAAGCAACATTTTAGCAACCACTTAGGATACCATAACATCAGCCTAGCAACATTTAAGCAACCACCTAACAACAAACTAGCAACATGCTAACAACAAGCTGGAATACCATAGCAACCTTGCAGCAACAGCATAGCAACTCCCTGGATTTAATCTGGCAAGTACTGACATATTGAGTGAAACTGAGCTGAACCTGATATTGTGCCAGTGTTATTGCGCTCATTAAGGCACCGTCAACAAGGTGCATAAAGGTGCAGTTTGGTGATTTCCCAAAAATGTGATTCAACTTCTGGAGGTCAGACTGTGCTGGCCATCCAGGCCCAGAACAGAAGAACCCTGGTCCAGATGCTAACGCAAAGTGCAGTGGGCAGCAGCTCACTCTGCAACATTGTATTCATAACCATTGCATGTAATATCTTTTCACGTAGTATATTTTAGAGGCATTAAATGCTTCGGACGTCTGGTTCCTATCACCACCACTGTGAATAGAACATTTCACATCAAACCACTTGGAATGACTTTGTTAACTTTATTAACGAGATAATTATGCAGGAAATTTTTAAAAATCCTCTTTAAGCCTTATAACTCTATCCCTGCCAACACCCATGATCTGGACTGTATTGTCTATACTCAGTATTATGTTAACCCTTTACTTCATGTTGTTGCTTTAAGGCAACAAGTAGTTTCTTTTCTCTCTTTTTTATCAAGTACAATGTAAAAGCTTGTTTTTTTTTTCTTTTCCTTTGGGAAACTGGGGGCTTTATGTGTAACTTGGTAGACGTTTATCTGATCACATGCTTTTTCAATTTGAGCGTGTACTTCTTTTTTTCACACAGTTTACATGCTGATGTCTGGCTTCTGACGAGCTCTCAAAGTATAAGAGAGTACAGTTCTGAAGAAAATCAAGAAAAAAGGAAATACAATCTGTGGGAGGATACAAAATTTTTCATATGTTAAACTACTTTTGATGTCATATGTCTCATAAAATTTGCAGAAATATAATTGTTGCCATATGGCAACAGCATGCGCCAATGAAACTGCAGTCTGCAATGGGAGTAAATGAATATGCTCCTATTGAACACCGAGTTATTATTCTATTTTTATACTTTTTTTATACTTTTCTTTGTTCTTAAATCATTCATACATATATAGCTGTTATGATGTCATGCTTTGATGACAGAAAAATGCCAGAAAAAACTCTTTTTTAACATTAAAAAAATATTTCTAATAATTTATTTTATTTTATTTTATTGTTTTTCATACACCGATCAGGCATAACATTATGACCACCTCCTTGTTTCTACGCTCATTGTCCATTTTATCAGCTCCACTTACTATATAGGTGCACTTTGTAGTTCTACAATTACAGACTGTAGTCCATCTGTTTCTCTGCATACTTTGTTAGCCCCCTTTTACCCTGTTCTTCAGTGGTCAGGACCCCCATGGACCCTCACAGAACAGGTACTATTTGGGTGGTGGATCATTCTCAGCACTGCAGTAACACTGATGTGTTGGTGGTGTGTTAGTGTGTGTTGTGCTGGTCTGAGTGGATCAGACACAGCAGTGCTGCTGGAGTTTTTAAACACCTCAGTGTCACTGCTGGACTGAGAATAGTCCACCAACCAAAAATATCCAGCCAACAGCGTCCTGTGACCACTGATGAAGGACTAGAGGATGACCAACACAAACTGTGCAGCAGCAGATGAGCTATCGTCTCTGACTTTACGTCTACAAGGTGGACTGACGTGGTAGGAGTGTCTAATAGAGTGGACAGTGAGTGGACACAGTGTTTAAAAACTCCAGCAGCACTGCTGTGTCTGATCCACTCAGACCAGCACAACACACACTAACACACCACCAACACATCAGTGTTACTGCAGTGCTGAGAATGATCCACCACCCAAATAGTACCTGTTCTGTGAGGGTCCATGGGGGTCCTGACCACTGAAGAACAGGGTAAAAGGGGGCTAACAAAGTACGCAGAGAAACTTTGTGATGGTAAAGGGGTAGCTTAACCAACTACGCTAATGTGGCTAAGAATTAATGGAAGCTCATCTCTGAATGATAAATTTGCATGATGTGATATGAATAACAGTGCGTGGTGGCTGTTCACTTCCCTTCGTTGCTAGCAACATTAGAGTTCAGACTGAACCGTGTCTTTCAGAGCGTATCATCCTTCGGCCAGCTCAAATGAAGCTAGCATGTGAACGCTGAGCTAATGAGAGAGGAAATGAATACGAAATGTGTTAAACATTGTATTCATTTCACGCCTACAGTCTTCCTCGTCTCTATTTAAGAGCCCGGTGTTATGAGTAAAAGGTTATAGGTCTAGTTTATAAATGCTCGGCCGCAGTCTTTGTGTCACCAGGCGAGATGTGTATTTTAGGAAGGCAGTAAAATGCAAATTGGCCGTGATGTGCGATCTGTGTAAGCCGCATCGAACACTTGAACTGCGTTAATAGGAAAAAGTGCCGATCAGCTGGAAGATGAGAGGAGGAGAGGGGAGGGGAGAGGATCCTACCATCCGCCAGATAAAGAGAGAGAGAGAGAGAGAGAGAGAGAGAGAGAGAGGGAGAGAGAGGGAGAGAGAGAGAGGGAGAGAGAGAGAGATCAGATGTTGTTTGGCTTTGGGCTTTAGGAAGTATCGTATGTGACACCTCTGTGAGAAGGTTATGCTGAAGGCCTGCTTCCAGCACTCACATGGGACAAGCTGACTGCTGGACACGCACACATTGATTAATCCATCTGGGGTCTATTCAGACAGCGTTAAAAGCTAAGCACTCAATCTGTAGGTCCACCCAAACAAAGCTTCACAGAACAGAGCAACTCAATGAAGACAGCACTGCAACTGCAGTGCACTGAAGCCAGTAACCTCCAATTAGAGTAATGTAGTTTTATACTACTACCTGGCTGCTGTTCAATTCACTGTTAGCAACATTAGCAATATTCAATGATTCATTAAATGGGCCCACATCATGGAAAATGCCTTCTCATTTTTATTTTAAATATATGTTCAGTGTAGTATGTAAACATGATTATCTCCTTAAAATCCCAGGCTTTTTACATACTAAGGCTTATTATTCAGTAACTACAGGGACTTCAATGCAAACTGGTTGAGCAATTCTTAGCTTATAGTGTGTGATAAAACTTTGGCCCACCAGCAGGGTTAAAGGGGTTAAAGTTAAACAAATATACCATTCACTCTCCAGGCCATGTGATCTATATATAGAAACTATGCTGCAAAAAAAGCCTATTTTGCCATGTTATGAAAAATAGCATATTTATAGATGTCCACCTATTCAGTGTATAGCAGTTTAGCCCTGCCTTATTTGCACTAATGTTATAAGGAGTGTTTCAGCTTTTTGAATGAGGCACAGCATATATATCACACACTTCTATAACCTAAGAATAGCTCAACCAGTTTGCATTGAAGTCCCTGTTGTTACTGCGTAATAAGCCGTTGTATGTAAAATGGGATTTTCATGGGGGATGATCATGTTTACATACTACATTGAACATGTAATTAAAATAAAAATGTGAAGGCATTTTCCACAATGTGGGCTCATTTAAGGAATAGTTCACTGAATATTGCTAATGTTGCTTACAGTGAATTGAACAGCAGCCAGGTAGTATAATATAAATACATTACTCTAATTGGAGGTTACTGGCTTAGCAGACTTTTTCCCAAGTAATTCTAGGCTGTTTCTTTTGGTCCATTCATCATGAAATTTACACACAACATAAAGGACAAAAGGCATTTATATATATGAAGATACAAGGTTCATATATATATATATATATATATATATATATATATTTAATTGGATAGAGAGATTTTAAAGGGATCAAGAGAGGTTGGAAAATGTTCATGTAGAAACTACTTTTAGTACATAAACACACACAATGCCATTAGTGGAGCTCAGAGGGGAAGGAAATACCAGAAAAATGCAGGGTATAAGTAAGTGGCATTCTACCTGGGGCCAATGCTATTAATTTGTATGCACTAATGAAAAAGAATTAATACTTATTCATTCTATTCAAGAAATAAAGGTCTAGAAATCCGATTAAGAGAGCTGGATTTTTACTCAGTAATCAGATTTCTCCCTGCATGTAAACCTTTACTCTGATTTCTTTCGGATTTCTTAGTCTGCGTATGGTCGAAAACAGATGGTGGTACCGGAAATAAGTGAGCATCATCGCCGCGAGACGCAGCAAACACTTTTGGAGAGACCCTGAAACCGACTACATTCTTGACAAATTGTAGGATTTAAATATTCTTCGTGTTCTAGATGATGTAAGTTCATATTTCAGGTGAAGTGGTGCAATGTTTTTAAAAAAGGTTTCCCCGTTATCTAATTACTCAAGTGCATGTAAATGAGTTGATCAGATTATGGGCAAAATTTAATTTTCTGCAGTTATCGGAATTATTAAGTGCATGTAAACAAACTCAATGAGTTTTCTGTTTGTTTCTAAGCACATGGCCAAAATTACTGTCCATGGTAATCAATATAGCAGTCCTCTACAGATATGTCAGCTATTAACCCCAGGTTTAACTCAGTTTCACAGTAGGCGATTTCCACCTCTTTTGAAGGTCCCTCTGATGAGCTATGTATTTTTTTCCTCAGTGATATTGATGGAATAAATTTTCATGTAAATATGTATTGATGAAAGTGTTTTTACTGTGCTTAAATTACATTTCTAGTGGCAGTTGTTACGATTTTTTGATTTTGATAAAGCTGCAGTTGTCCGTTTTATCTCAGCATGGCCATCTTTGTTTAGAGGAACTGTTTTAACAGCAGGGGGTTCTACGCCTTCCACATTCACCCCTCATTGCTCGCTAGCAGCTCAACACAGAGCCACAACGTTTCACACACAGAGAGCCAACAGTGTTCTAGCTAATCTGATAAATATTTTGATTATATTAAAAATATCAGAGTCCAATTCCATGCCTCCAACAGAATGGCCACTAGGGGGCCTTCAGAAAGAGGTTAAAGCAGCAATTAGTAACCATAAGGCCAGTATTAAACTTTAAAAATGCATATTTTTCATTTTTTCTCCATTATCAGGTATGTAAGTTATTAGAGTATTCGACAAATCATTGTTTCTGAAAGATTTTCTTATATTGACCTTCCCTCTTAAGTGTGATGTAGGGGTTAAATCTTATCAAAGGCCACACACACACACACACACACACACACACACACACACACACATATATACACATTGTTGTCCATTCCACCTGGACTGAACGGAATGATTGACAGTTTGACTGTGCATTATTAATGGGGTCCTCAGGCAGTGTGTGAAGGGCAGACGCCGAGCTCTCTGCTGCTGCCCAGAGCAGAGGTGGCACCGTCATGAAAAATTTATTTACCTCGTGTACTCCCCACACACTCTCAAAATACACACACACACACACACATACACACACTGTGCTTATGGTAGGAGGGTGTCATATAGGACGTGAGACCAGCTCTGTGCTGTCTAACCGACCCTTATAATCCAAACCTAATGACCTGTTAATATGTATACCAATCATTTTACACAATCATTGATTACTGTAATGATTAGCAATAATAATGAATTCAACCGATATACACTTCTTATGTTTGTTCTGATTGGCTGCTCAGTTTTGTGTCACATTCAAGCAACAATAAGTCAAGGCTGAAGCACTTTTTATGACTTCTACACAAATCAGCAGAACTAAACTGCTGTAGACTGAAAAGGTGACTATATGTACTTATGACATCACAAAAACAGTGCATTAACAAAAAGGCGGTTCTTGCAGCTTAGCTTTCATATATGGACGGAGGAGTGAGTGATTAAAAGTGTTTACATACCACATCAAACTCATCAAATTCAAAACATGTGTTTTTCTGTGATATGGGCCCTTTAAAGTCAACCTGAATTATAAATCTTTTTCCCCTCCATGCGGTGACATAATTCGAAGTGAAACATGGTGTCTAGCTGAGCATTTTCTCTCAATGGCAGGGGGGAGGGGATGGTGGAACATGATATTATTGATTAATATTATTTTGCCTGCCCTCTAGTGCACATTATATATGTATTATAAAATAAAATGAATACGATATAATGTGTATATTATACATAATATAAAACCAATATATATATACATTTTTCAGTTTTTGACATAATTTGAAAATGCCTGTTACCCTTTACATTGTATGTCCATTTCATGAAGAATAGACCAAAAGAAACGGCCCAAAATTACTTGGAAAGAAATCTGGTTCCATTGACTTACATTAAAAGTAAATTATGTTTTTTCCTTCTCCTGTAAAGTTACCATTTTAGAGATACAAGGTTTTGTTCTGACAGCAGCTATATATATATATATATTATATATACATATGTATACATATATATATATGTGTGTATATATATATATATATATATATATATATACACACACACACATATATATATTTATATATAATGGAAGAACAGTCTTTGATGCTATATAGAACCACACATCTGAAGAACCATATAACCATCCAAATAAGCATTAAATGGTTCTACATAGAACCCATGGCTCTAAATAGAACCATCTTTTAAAAATATATTTAATCTTAAAAACACTTGGCACACTTTTATCACTTAACACACTGTAAAAAATGACTGTAAAACTTCACTGTAAAATTACAGTAAATTACTGGCTACTAGTTGCATTACTTTCACAGTAATTTACTGAAACATATTAACAGTAAATTACAGTAAGAACAGCCAGTGTACACCGTGACCCATACAGTCACCTGAACCAGAATTACTGTGATGTAGCTGTATCAGATAACTGCAGAAATCCAATTATGATCGCATGTAAACGCACTCATTGTGTCCTTCTAAGGGTTAATTTATTAAGGTATGTTCTTATAAATGTACGTTCATAAACTGAATCTGTAAAAGTACTAGTTTCTAAAGTGTTGTATTTGCTGGTTTTGTGCCTCATCTGATCCACAAGTAACATTTTTTTCAGGCAGTCCTTAAACACTGAACCCACAGGTAAGACCCTGATCACCCACAGGTGCATTTCAACCTCTTAAAGCTTTGATTTGGGGGATTTGTTTATAGTGTGTGTGTGAGTGTGTGTGTGAGTGTGTGTGTGTGTGTGTGTGTGTGTGTTTGTGTGTGTGTGTGTGTGTTGGGTGGGTGGGTGTGGGTGTGTGTGTGTGTGGGTGGGTGGGTGTGGGTGTGTGTGTGTGTGTGTGGGTGTGGGTGTGTGTGTGTTGGGTGGGTGGGTGTGGGTGGGTGTGTGTGTGTGTGGGTGGGTGTGTGTGTGTGTGTGTGTGTGGGTGTGTGTGTGTGTGTTTGTGTGTGGGTGTGTATGTGTGTGTGTGTGTTGGGTGGGTGGGTGTGGGTGTGTTTGTGTGTGTGTGGGTGTGTGTGTGTGTGTGTGGGTGTGTGTGTGTGTGTGTGTTGGTCAGGGTAGAGTGTATGTTTTTGCCTGTGCAGGATGGAATGAGGAGAACGTGAGGCTTTGATGTTTGTGGTGTGTGTTCATTTCCTCAGCATGGAGCTTAGAGCTCTAATAAATCAGTGTGTTTAGTTTCAAACAGCCACTGCAGCATCAGACACGAACCATGTAGTCATTTATCCACACACTGCATAACTAATAGTGGCCAAAAATCTATATCACAGTACGATTTAAACTTTTTATGATTTCAGTCTGTATCTTTAGCCACGCCCCTGCATTTTAATGCAGAAAGTGATACTGCATCCCTGTCCCTCAAGAATAACGTTTCTTAATCTAAAATAGCAAAGAACTTTAGCTTTCTATCATCTACAGTACATAATAACATCAAAAGATTTAGAGAGTCTGGAGAAATCTCTGTATGTAAGGGTCAAGGCCAAAAACCAGTATTTGCTGGCCGTGATCTTTGGGCCCTCAGGTAGCACTGCATTAAAAACAGACATGATTCTGTACTTGAAATCACTGCATGGGCTCAGAAACACTTCTGAAAACCACTGTCTGTGAAAACAGTTAGTCGCTGCATCCACAAATGCAAGTTAAAACTTTAAAATGCAAAGAAGAAACCACATATAAACAGGATCCAGAAACGCTGCCACCTTCTTTGGGCCGGAGCTCATTTAAAATGGACTGAGGGGAGTGGAAAAGTGTCCTGTGATCCGACGAATCAACATTTGAAATTCTTTTTGGAAATCATGGATGCTGTGTCCTTCGGGCTAAAGAACACTTAGCTTGTTATCAGTTCCCAGTTCAAAAGTCAGTATTCATGATGGTATAGGGGTGCATTAGTGCACACGGTAGGGTGACGTGCCCATCTGCAAAGGCACAATTAATGCTGAATGATATATACATGTTTTGGCCACATCTGCTGCCATCCAGACGACGTCTTTTTCAGGGAAGGCCTTGATTATTTCAGCAAAACAATGTCAACTCACATTCTGCATGTATTACAATATCATTGCTCCACATTAAAAGAGTCTGGGCGCTAAACTGGCCTGCCTGCAGTCCAGATCTGTCACCAACTGAAAACATTTGGTGCATTATTAAATTAAATATACGACACAACTCAAATCCTATATCAAACAAGAATGGGAAAACATTTCACTTTCAGAACTACAGCAGTGTCTCCTCAGTTAGCAAATGCTTACAGAGTGTTGTTAAAAGAAGAGGTGATGAAACACAGCGGTAAACAGGCCCCCTTCCCAACTTTTTTGGAATGCATTGTTGGCATCAAATTCAAAATGAGCATATATTTCTCAAAAAACAATAAAATTGATATGTTGTCTTTGTAGTATTTTCCTTTAAAACTATGGTTTACATGATTTGCACATCATTACATCCTATTTTTATTTACATTCTGCACAGCATCCCAACTAAATTTTAATAAATAAATATAATTAAGTTACAAGGTCCCTCAAAGCAAAGGGACTTTAGTATAAAGTTAAAGTCATTTAAGGTGAGAAATGTATCTTCGTCTCTAAATTTAAGCCAGCTTAGTAGAATGATGCATATATATTTTAAAATAAAAACATTTTCTTAAGTAAACCTAGTTTTATAGGTTAACAATGGCCACTAACTCTGGCCACTAACCAATATTTTATTGGGCAAAACAGCAAAAACAAAACTGAACAATAATCTACAATACCATATAAATATAAATAAAAATAACCCTGTATATATTTCTTTCTAACACTTCCCCTGTGGGCCTGAAAAAAACAGCTCTAAATATTGTTACACACCTTAATTTCCACAAAGCTGAAGTTGGCCTCTTATTTAGCAGCCTTTGTTCCAATTTTCCATTCCACCTTAAATGCAGTAGTCACTACATTCTGGCACCCGTTAGACGCTTAAATGTAACTAATGCACAATTTAAGGTGGAACAAGACATTTAAACAACAAACCAACTTCAGCTTCACTGAATTTCTCAGTCATTTGTCTCATACATGCATCTCATATATTTGTTCCTCCAACCATCAGACACGGCAATTTGGAAAATATTTTAGTTATTCACACTGTCAGTACCAGCTGGTCTGGGGCTTCTTGCCGGACAAGGCCGGTAGACCACAACACCATCTGAAGCAAACCTCATCGCTCTGGTGTGCATGTTAGCCTGCCCATTCCTTTATGTCTGCTGCCTCAAAAATAAAAATGGACTACTTCAGATGCGGCACGGTGGCGCAGTGGGTAGCGCTGTCGCCTCACAAGAATGGCCTGGGTTCCATTCCCGGCCGGGTGATCAGGGTCATTTCTGTGTGGAGTTTGCCTGTTCTCCCCGTGTCTGTATGGGTTTCCTCCCACAGTCCAAAAACACGCAGTCAGGCCAACTGGACATGCTGAAATTGCCCCTAGGTGTGAGTGTGTGTGTGAATGTGTCTGTCTGTCTGCCCTGTGATGGACTGGCGACCTGTCCAGGGTGTATCCTGCCTTCCGCCCAATGACAGCTGGGATAGGCTCCAGCACCCCACCGCGACCCAGAAGCATAAGCGGTTTAGATGATGTGTGTATATATGTATACTTCAAATGCAACAGACTAGACAGCAGGAGGATTTCATCTGAAATGTGACTGAAACATCCCTGACCCAGCCATCCAGTTAAAGCAGCTTATGTTAGCATGGGTTGCACTCTTTATCACAGTATCTGCACTTATTTGTGGCTTACCAGTATAAAGAATTTTGACCAGTATACCAGATGAACCAGTATACCGCCCACTACTGACTGCAATCATACTAACTGTTTTATGCTGTTTCATGTGTGTGTGTGTGCGTGTGTGTGTGTGTGTGTGTTTGTGTGTGTGTGTGTTTGTGTGTGTGTGTGTGTGTGTTTGTGTGTGTGTGTGTGTGTGTGTGTGTGAACACATTGTCTCTTGATGTGCAGCATATGTTAGATTGCACCGTGCACCTTAAGGTCAGACACGTTTAAAGAATTACACAGTTCATCTAGAAACAGGGTGAGGAAGTGAGCCCTGGGTCATACAAACACAGAGAGAGGGAGAGAGAGAGAGGGAGAGAGAGAGAGAGAGAGAGAGAGAGAGAGAGAGAGAGAGCATGTGTTCTCAAGGCCTTCTATACTAAGCCTTCAGGTTTCAGGTGCAAATAGAATGCACTCTGCCTGAAAAAGCATGGATGAATCTGTTGTACAAACCTAAACGCCAGTTTATGCACCACATACATGGGAAAAGTGCTTCATGCATTCATTTATTAACTTAGCTACTGTGGACATAAGTGTCTAATTGCCCACTTGCTTGTGTAATCAATACAAGAAGGCACTGACCATTTGAATGACATGCTGAGGAGCAGCTGCACATCATCCTAGGTCACCATGCCCAACGCCAAGCTTCAGCTAAAGGGGTATAAAGCCCCCCAGCACCATGGAGTGATGGAGCTCCATCCAATACCTTTGGGATGGATTCCAGAACTATTGACTCAACATCAGTAACTGGCCTCACTAATGCTCTCTAGCCCAAATGCATTCAAACCCTCACAGCAATGTTCCAACATCTAGTAGAAAGCCATATGAATGCTGTTACCACAGCAAAGAGGGAAAAGAAATACTGGGTGAGCAGGGGTCCACAAACCTTTGGACAAATAGAGTAGGCAGGAATTAAGTCTAGTCCTGGACTATGTTTTCCTTTCAATGCTGAACCTCTATTCAGAATGCTGTGTAGTCCAGGACTAGGTTTAGTCCCTGCCCAGGAAACTGACCCATGTCGTTCATCTGACATTTACACCCTTAGATATATCTAGTTTATATCTCCACTGTCCAAAGAACAACATATATCTCTGAAATAGTAACTTTACAGGAAAAAAAATTGTTATTAACTATCAATGTAATTCAGTGTAAAAAGGTTTTATTCCAAGTGATTTTGGAGCATTTCTATTGGTCCATTTGTCGTGTAATTCGTACACAATATAAAGGGCAGATGATGTGGTTAAATAAAATAAAAAAATCGAGAAAAAAAATCTGTGCAATCACAGACATAACGAATTAACAAAAGTATAGTTTTGCAAGGTAATCATAATTCTATCATAAAGTACATAAGTAGATGAAATGTAGCCGATAGTTTAGTTAAAGGGAAACTCAGTCATTGAGATGTTGAGAAGTCATTCAGAGTGTTTTGATGTGAAACAGTACATCACAGAGAATCTTACTTAGATTTCATATTTACAGTGGTGGTGATAGGAACCAGAGATTGTGATGTCTATAACACCAATATAGCCATTTTGTTAACTATCAAAAACAACCAGTGAACCAATATGTGTCTCATGAGTTTCTAACCATGATGATAAAGGTAAAACTGTGGGAAATTCAAAAAATAAGTCTCCATTTGGGACTATTTTGCCTTGCATAGCCCTGTATGTACCTCTCCGTCATGAATGCATTCTGAAAAACCCTCTCAAAACTATCATAAAGTAATTTTTCAGGCATTACTTAGTAATAACTTTCTGTAAGGGAGCTTTTAGAGACATTAAACTCTTCAGATGTCTGGTTCCCATCACCACCCCTGTGAACTATTCTGACTTTGTACGTTTCTGTAGAACAGAGCATTTCACACCAAACCACTCTGAACGACTTTGTCTACATCTTGCCCATTTAATCACACAGAAATTTTGAAAAGTCAGTGGAATTCCCCTTTAAAAGCTCTCAACCTCAAAATGTTTTGAATGAATCTGCCAAAATATCCAAAGTGACAAAAAGCAATTGAGGAGTTCCCGTTGAAGCCGAGCTGCGAGGATCCCGCAGGTGCGTGTTTAAAGCGTTCCTGCTGTGCGTCTGTGTTTAAAGTTTTACTGAACGAGAAACTCTGCAAACACAGCGCACCTGAAAGCCAGGGTCAAAGGTCAACCGCAGGCTCAATGGCAGACATACGCTTTGTTTTGTTGAGTTTAGCAGACGAGGCGGGAAAGGAGGGAAGCTTCTCAAAACATGCCACCGAGAGAATGAAAGGAGGCCGAAGATGAAGGATTGCGCGGAGGTGGACGCGCCAGGCTGTCCGAAAACACAAAGCGCTCACTCAACACACGACAACAAGCCGTATTAATGCAGTTCACACCTCACAAGAAGAGTTTGATGGATGTGGAGGAGAAGCCAACCCTCAGCTGAAAAACCAGAAGAAGAAACAGCCAGAAGAAGAAACAGCCTTCCATGTTTGTTATTCTAGTATGCATGTCAGGTTTCTGTAAGGTATCCAGAAAGGGAGCTTTCTGCAAGGTCTTATTTTCTTTTAAGAAACAATGTTATTACTGTATTTTTGTATATTTATTAACTTGTTGACCAACCACTTTTCAAAGTACTGGGGCAACGCCCCACCAATGTTTGACTGGGTTCAGGATGCTCCACTCTCCCTAAACTGTACGGACTGCTGACTAAAGGAATAGTTTGGTGGAAAATCAAATGTACGCAGTCACCCCTCTCACCCCAGACCTAATCAAGCAGACATGTTTGGTATTTGACGTTTACACTGGAGCTACAAGGCTAATGTAGCTAACAAGTAATGGAAGCTTTGACCCCACCAATTAGCATTCTGCACACTGCCTAAATCATCACAAAAGTGCATCATAGAGAATCTTACTGACGATTTCTTTACAGGGGTGGTGATAGGAACCAGTGGATGTGATGTCTTTGTGTCAACACAAATATAGCCATTTTATTTACTATCAACAACAACCAGTGAACCTAAATGTGTCTCGTGAGTTTCTAACAATGATGATAAAGGTAAAACTGTGGGAAATCCAAAAAATAAGTTTTCGTTTGGGAGTATTTTGCCTTGCATAGCCCTGTATGTACCTCTCCATCATGAATGCATTCTAAAAAAAAACCTTCTCAAAACTATCATAAAATATTTTTTCAGGCATTAGGTAGCGTATTCATAACCACTTCATGTAATAACTTTCTGTGAGGGGGCTTTTAGAGACATTAAACTCTACAGACGTCTGGTTCCTATCACCACTACTGTGAACAATTCTGACTCAGTAAGCTTCTCGAGAATGAAGCATTTCACACCAAACCACTCTGAACGACTTTGTCTACATCTTAACCATTTAATTGATATTAATATATATTTATTAACTTTTTTGACCCACCACTGTTCAAAGTACTGGGGCGACGCCCCACCAATGTTTGACTGGGTTCAGGATGCTCCACTCTCCCTAAACTGTACGGACTGCTGACTAAATTAATGGGTTGGTGGAAAATCAAATGTACGCAGTCACCCCTCTCACCCCAGACCTAATCAAGCAGCCAAGACATGTTTGGTATTTGACGTTTACACTGGAGCTACAAGGCTATTGCAGCTAACAAGTAATGGAAGCTTTGACCCCACCAATTAGCATTCTGCACACTGCCTAAATCATCACAAATCTTCCTCTAACCATTTAGGCCTGACATAAAAAAGTGTCTGTTTCTAGTGTTTAACACACTTTTCTCTGGTAATGACATGATGTTGTTGCATTTATTTTGATATGAAAACATGATCTAAGTGGGAAATTTGTAGATTTGTATTACATTTGTGTCTCAAATTACCTTTTTGAGCTAGAAAATGTATGACTAGAACCCAAAGGGGCACCATCAAAGTCTCCAAATGAATCACCAGCAAGACATTTGGTGAAAAAGGGTAAAACCATCTCGAATAGACAATACAGTTTCTGACACTGTCTGACATGCTGTTATTTATAAAAATGCATCCTTTATTTAATTTCCAATCAAAATGTCAATTAAATACATACATCATCTAAACCGCTTATCCTTCTGGGTCACGTTGGGGTGCTGGAGCCTATCCCAGCTGTCATTGGGCGGAAGGCAGGATACACCCTGGACAGGTCGCCAGTCCATCGCAGAGCAGACAGACAGACATATATATACACAATCATACACATTCACACCTAGGGGCAATTTAACTTGTCCAGTTAGCCTGACTACATGTCTTTGGACTATGGGAGGAAACTGGGGTACGCGGAGGAAACCCACGCAGAAATGGGGAGAACAGGCAACTCCACACAGAAATGACCCTGGTCGCCCAGCCGGGAATCGAACCCAGGCTCTTCTTGCTGTGAGGGGACAGCGCTACCCACTGCGCCACCGTGCCGCCCAATTAAATACAAAAAAGCTTAATTTTTCAGGTGTTTCTGAGGAGATAAAGGAATAGATAAAGGATAATTCACTCGCTGTTTTCTTTGCAGGAATGGAGCAAAAGGCAGACGAGCGTAAGCAGTTCTGATTTGTGCGAGTGTTGGTGGGAGCGAGTATTTCAGTAAACAGTCAACATTATGTGGTTGACTAGTTCATTTTTTTTGCAAGATAAGCTCTACCATTACTGGACGTTTTTCATGTTTTCATGTCTTTTCCATTGAAGTGAATCCTGTTTCAGATGTGTCCATGGCTTGAAGGGAAAGTCAATGGAAAACAAGTGAGTTTTCAGAACTGGAGTTTAAAAAATGATTAAAATATACAAATAAAATGAAACTTCTTACAGCTGTGCCAGATCTAGTAGACCACCACATCTGTCCCAATGAGATAAACAGCCCTTAAAGCTTTCATCTTTGAGAGAGAGGAGAAAATCAAGCTGCTTCAGATCTGAAAACATCCACAGGTGTTTCTGTCCATCCTTCCACGGGGAGAAGACGACTCAGCGCTATGGGTCTGAAAGGATGTGTAGCTGTTATTGAGAAAAGAAATAGACAAAAAAGAACATTTGAAAATCATTTAAGAAGCCGCTGGTGTTCTCAAAACACTGGACTGACCACGCATCGAGCCAGACCTTCTTTCCTTCCTTTTAAGTCTGAGTGTGTAACGTTAATACATAAAGACATATGACTTCGTTTTTAAATTACTATGTCGGGCCTTATAGGGGTTTAGTGTATTCTAGAGTTTAGTGTGTCCCTTTTTCTCTACACCCAACAATTCTACTTCTTTCAGTTTTAACAAAAAATATTATATAGTTCTGCTTTAATGGCTCTTTTGACTAAATGAAGGGCGGCCTCTGACTCATGCACAGTACTTTATGCTGCATAGCTAAAAACAGTGGTTAAAACAGCTCCAAACTTTTGCTATTCCTTTAAAAAAGCCTGCATACTTTCAAAAAGAGGCCTCTGCAGAAATGTAAAACACCTGTCAATATATGCTTAAAAAAAAACTTTGATTTTGCCTTCGGAATGAGCTGAATGGGCAGTAAACAGGATGACTTCAGACCAAAAGGAGCGTGTATATTTCCGCCTCTGCCCACAGATGGCTGGTGACGGCCTCTGTGAGCGTTAGAGATAATCACTTCGAAAGGGGCTGCGGTTTGGAGAGAAATGAGTAATAATAGCTAATGATGGCCAATTGCCCATCTGCTGGCTGTGTTTCTGCACAGCTGGGGAGCGCAGTGAATAAAACCACTGTCCCAACTGCACCGGAGACTAAGCGCTATTATTTGCTGAAATTAGCATAATATATCCAGCTGTTGGTTGGCACATTTTTTTGGGCCGTCTTTGTCCAATTGACGTACGAGCTCAGAGTTCAATTAACTCCCAACCTCTGCGGTGATTACTGCGGACTACTCAGTTGGAAACACTTTAATAGTAATGGAGTCATTGTTTCTCCGCTGATTACACACATTCAGGAAGACACTCAAAGGCAGAAAGCCAAAGAGTAGAGAGTCAGAAAGTCAGTGAGGCAGTGAGAGGAAATCTGTTTATTCGATCACGAGCCGCGTCTTGATATTGACACATAAAAAATGGCTGAGTGACAGAACAGCTGATGGAAGAGAGATCAGATCTATGTGACCCTGAACAACTTCCTGCAGGCACATCCGTCCCGGAGCTTTACTATCCAGGTGAAGGCCAAGGCCAAAGGAAAGAATATATAGATACAAGTAACTGTCAACAGATTCAATGTCAATATTTACTGTACACCTGCCCCTCCAAGTCTGAGGGATCTTCCTCTCTTTGGTCCTTACTTAAGATCAAGATAAGATTTCTCCAAAAATCATATTACAGAAGCAAATCCTATCTTCATTTTACAGCATCTAATCTCATGTTGGGAAATCCTGACCTACTTGGTAGAGGTCAATAATCAACTGTTATGTCAATCAAGCAGACGTGCAAAGCTGAAATGTAATCGCATAATAACAGAAACAAAAATGTAAGCTACTGTTGCACTAAACAGAAAAAATATTGTTCAACATAGTAGAAGTTTGAGTGACCTCAGTTTAAACAGCCTAGAATTCTGTGACTCCAAGGCCCAATCCCATTTCACCCCTTGCCATTACCACTTAGCTCTACCCCTCCGTTTTGTGGATTCATGCCTAGGGGTAAGGTGTCCCAGTTTTTGTTAAGATAGAGGGATAGGGTGAAGGGTTAGGGCTACATGGCCCTCCAAACGGAGGTTTTTCAGGGGTACTTCTTATGAGGAAAAACAGGAAAACCGGCAAAATGGCTGTGCAAGCAACCAAGGAAACCAACATACCATTGTATTATCTTAGTTTAGTGCCGTTCCAACGTATTATGGTTCTTCATAACAAGAATAAAAAATTCCTAGTAGTATGCTAACGTCTCGGTAGCTAGCTAGCTAAATTTCCCGTTCCACCTTAAAAGGTGCAGCAGTTACATTCTGGTGCCTCAGGCATCAGAACTGCTGCACCATTTAAGGTGGAACAGGAAACAAGAAGCTGGCAAATATCTGACTTCAGCTTCATATCACCGAAGAATTAGGGGTGGGCGATAATAAATAATTGTCGCAGCCCCCCTTTGAAGGCATATGATTCCCTAAATGTAACTAAAGCCCAGCAGTGAGTGCTGAACTTTACCCTCCTCTGCTGTCACTGCAGACTGGCAGGGTCGCCTACAGAGCAGCGCTAGTAGCTGTTAATGAAGTAATGTTCTTTTTATTTGTGGGTCCCATTTCATAGGGGACAATTTCAACCATTCACCTTGTAACTTAGCTCCAAGGGGCAAGGTGAGACTCGAAAACAAGAGGTCGGGATAAAATAACAAAAAAGGTTCCTGCTTGGATTGTGAGAAGCAGAAAATGCAACCAACTTCTAAGACTGAACTATGGAGATGTAGAAAAATATCCCTGCAGAATTCTTTGAAAAAGCAAGTCTTCTGAAAAGAATGGAAGCTGTAATAAAGGCAAAGATGGACACATTCAACCCTGAAAATTCTGACATTTCATTTAGTTATTGAGGCTTCTGTATTATCAACAGGATCATCACCAGCCCCCAGTTTCAAGGCCAAAAGGCCTGCTTTCGGCCATTTTGCCAGTTAATGCGAGTGACCTTGTCATGCTACATGTCACAGTAGAAACTAACTTGTGAATTAACAAGCGCTTCACGTGCTGAGACCAGAATAGCACAGTGCAGAAGGTAGCTTAAGGTTTCTGTTTGAATTAGCTTCTCTATTGCATCCTGAGAGATAAGCATGGCAAATACATTCACTCCCAGCCCTCTCCAGTCCACCAGAGTACTTTACACGGAACATCAAGATTTACGCCAATGTGGCGTGGCCAGGTATCTCAGTTCAATCTTATCCTTGTTTACCGAGGTTCCCGAGATCCCGGTGATAGATCTGAAAGGCAGATAGTTCCACATCTCTTTCAACTTACAAACACCATGAAGATACTTTTAACAGATGACACAGATAAAAATCATAGAAAATCGGGCCATGACATATGTTCGCTTGTCTGACGGTTGAGGCAGAGCTGAAAAACTTGTGCGATGATTCCACACATACATCAAACATTGACTTATTGAGTGTATCTGGAGTGCTATGGGTAGTTTCAAGCAAAAGATGTTCTGGATGGCAGCAAGTTTATCCAGGATACAGAACATCCTCGTCCACAGTTTGGGTCGGAAAATCCACTGAAAGGAAACGGGACAAGTTGAAGAAGCTTCTCTTGAGGTAAAGGAACAAGGCAATTCCTCCGAAAAGAGCAGAGCGAGTCAGCTTGTCCGAAAGGAGCAGAAAGAGGCAGCTCCTCTGGAAGGAGCGGGGCGAGGAAGGGCAACGCAGCAGGGGATCGCATCTCCTCTCAGGGGCCTCTCTACAACAGCTGGCAGAAGATCCACTAATCTTCTCTATTAGAGAGGCATTTCCTGAGAGAGTCCTGAGAGACACAGAGGGAGAGAGAACAAGAGAGAGAGAGGATGTCTGCCAACTAACCAGGCAGTGTGCAGTGCATGTATCGGACCATCTCATATGCACACACTTACACCCCCTGAAGCGATATCAGCATCTTACCAATAGCCGTGCTGAGGTAGACAACATCAGAGGGGAACCAGCAGGGCCTTGAAAGGAGGCCTAATGATTTCTAGGAACTAAGAAAAATACAGTTTGTTTGCATTTCATAGAATCATGCTTGTACTTAAACTCTGCAAGTATTACAGTACTACTATTGTTTCACAGTGGGAAAGGGCTAAATTCTAACGTTTTGGTGGGTTTAATTCTTGAAATGTCCAGTGAAAAACTTTTCTCCAAGGTATTCAGATAGATATAGCTAAGTGAGTTCTCCTCTTGGTTAGGACTTCAGGAGATGAAGAGAAGTCCTAACACATTAGATTATCATATTATTAGATTAGCATCATGAAGTGAAATTATAAAGGGTGGGACCGATTACATGAGCAAGAACGTCTCTCTAGGCCTTCTGGAAGTCCGAGATACATCACTGACTGTATATATGAGTGGCAGCCTAATCAGCGTGTTGTTAGAAATGGAAAACAGTCAGTGTGAAGCTGCTGCAAGGTAAAATATGTTAATATGTCTGTCACAAGCTTCTGGTAAAACATGGAATATTCTTAGAATCTTCAAATGTCTGTGTTTAATCTAGAACTGTCGAAAAAACTGGTAATATGAATCGCCATTCGCTTTGCACTAACAATGTACTAGAATCCCATAGGGGCATTTTTGTGGCACTAGCATTGGTGGATTTTTTCTCATGTTTTGACCAAGTTTTGAGATTTTTAGCCGCGTTTACATGCAGCCTGATAATCCGTTAATAATCTGACTAATAGCTCAATTAGAATAAAAAACGTCTATGTAAACACCTCAATCGTAACAGATAGTCCGATTGAGACAATTTGGAATACAGTTTCTGTCTGATTGAACGAGGTGGGTAATCCTGTAAATGATCCGTTAAATAGAATAATAACCATGTAAATGTCTGTATCTGATTACGTTCCCAATCGGAAAGTTTAGGTACATCATGTGCGTCACGTCATAGTGAAAGTTTATACCGTTCAACATGGCGGAGCAGAAACTGGTCTGCAGAGGAGACGAAGTTTATGCTTTGAACTTCAAAAGACTTCTTTAATAAGTACGTGTGAAGTACGTTTTTGTGAGTCTGCCATAAATTTAAGGCAATTAAAAACACAAGCTCTGTTTACTGCTGTGTGTCTCACTCTGACTGGACTCGTTGTCATGGTAAGGTGTAGACATTTACATATTACATTAGCACATTTGGCAGATGCTCGACTTACAATCTGATCATTTTACACAGGTAGGCAAAAGCAGTGTTAGGAGTCTTGCTCAAGGACTCTTATTAGTATAGGGTTGTAGGGTTACCCAGGCAGGGATTGAACCCCAGTCTACAGCATAGAAGGCAGAGGTGTTACCCACTACACTTTACCAAACACATGTAGAGTACCACACTAAGTGGTACTCTACGAATGCATGTTATTTTGGATCGGATTACTTGCAGTGTGCCTGTAAACAGAGATTTTCCATTAGATTGTTGAATAAAGTGCATAGAAACACCTCAGTCTTAATCTATAATTAGAATTAATTTAATCGAATTGGCAAAAATCTTAAACACAGCTATTTATAGCCCAAATCGAAGGCCTAGCTGTAAGAGTCATGATTCACCACTGAAATTTTCACCTTCTGTTATAAAGAGCTGCACATTGCTGTTGGCTGCAAAAGACCCACCATTCTTAGCTTAGCTTAGCATCTGGAATGCAGCTATGATATCAACCAAACTCCTACTGCCATTAAATAATCAGTTTTAAAGCAAACACCGTCGGTATCCCTGGCTTCCCTCAGAATCTGCTTCACCTCTGTTTCGGGAATTTCCACAAATATCCCTCTGAGAGCCAACCAGGCTCTTAGGCAAGTCAATATCCTCTTTTAGGCTTCGCATTTGAGGGCTGGTGTCGGCGCATGAATTATTAACCTTGCATTCTGCACAAAAATACTACTTTAAGCGTGAGTACCACTGAGTATTTCCTGAGACTCGGCTCGAGGCACTTTGAGCATACCGAAGGCGCTGCAATCACAGATGCATTTAAGCCAGATATGTCTTTCGCAATTAAGCTTTGGCAGAGTGTTGAGAGCACATAGTGAAGTGCTAACTAATTTGAAGCCTTATTAAACATGGTGAGATACTAACACGTCTTCTCAGTTGATGGTAATTACACGCCAGCTCCTACCTCAAAGGACACTGCAGAACATTTCTTTTCCCTGGCCCTCAGAAGCGAAGGTAAAATAGGCTAATGAAAAAGTGCAGTGTCCTGGTCCAAATTAGTGTCCAGCAGTCCATATTCAGTCATCACTAAACAAAGCCATTCAGATATTGGTGCTACTACAATGCTATTGAAGCCGTCCAGCAGGTGTCATATGAATTGAACGGTTAATTGGGGGTTTGGGGATAAAGAGTCTTTGAGAGTGCTGTCAGGCAGTGAAGTAAGGGTTTCTGGGAAATCTTTCCTTGGTTCTTTGCGAGTGAGTGTTCTCAGAGAGCCTCCGGCCTGTGTCAAAAGCTCCCAGCTGGGCTCCAGAGCTGGGTGGAAGAGCTGGGAGGAGGACCCGGGGCCTGGAGAAAGGCTGAATGGGCTTGCTGTGAGGGCCCCCGGCCCTGGCCATTGTTGGAGTTACCCATAGCTGTGCAGATTTCAGCTTGAATTGAGACGCATACCTGTGAATGCCTAGACCAACAACAGGAGCCGCTCATTATCTGCAGGAGCTAATTGGCAATTAGTGGTGTTTGGATTTTTTTTAATGTTACAAATTAATGTTGTTGAAACTCTAGCTAGTGCTGTGCACTACATCTGTCAAGCTAGATGAAGTTACTTCCGCTCAGCAGATGCACTGAAATTTTGGCCACTAACCATTTTGGCAAAAAAAACAAAGAAAAACTACAACAAGTGCCAAAATCTAAAAAAATGTATGAATCAGCACAGACATGTTCAAACAGTTCGAGCGGCAGCAGATCAACAGTGGAAAAAAGTCAGCTGTGCAGAACTATGTTATAGTTTCTTTGAGGGACATTAGACAAGAGATTTATATTAACTGTTCATGTCGAGTATCAAAAGACGGTCGGAGGCTCCACTATAGGTTTAATACCACTTAAAAATGCAATGCAAAATACAGCAAACCAACAGAAAAGCAAAGTCCTTGGTAGCACTATCTTGGTATCATATTGACACTGATCTGTAGCCTCACTTTGGGAAATGGTAAAAAATGTACAAACGACAGCACCAAAGTACACAGTATAACTAAAATGATGGCCAAGTTGGATGACCAACTGTTCTCAGTCAGAGAGGACACTGGATTACATTCTGTAGCCTCCATACTGTAATCATTTCAGTAATCAGGCTCATTTTCTGTAAACTTTTATTTATTGTCCACTCAGTTATGACCTATGTTGGAGCTTGAAAACCACCAAAATCTGCTAGGACTCCTCGCCTCTCCACACTTAAAAAAGATGGTTCTTCAAAGGTTCTTTAGTAAAGGAAATGGTTCTTTATAGAACCATGGACATGCAAAGGGTTCTTTGAGTGTTCACAGTTCACTCTATATAGGTTCTTCAGATTGATGGAGAATGTGCTTTAGATGGTTCTATAGAGAACCTTTTTGAGGGGTTCTATATAGCACCAAAAAGTGTTCTTCTATTGTTACAAGCTTGACATCATAACAATAGTATAGAACTATGTACAAAAGATCCTCCATCAACCTGAAGAACGCTTTCACAAAGCAAAGAACCCTTTAATCATGCAAAGGGGTCTTTTAGTGTTCATGGTTGTACATAGAACCATTTTCTTTACTAAAGAACCCTTGAAGAACCGTCTTTTTTAAGAGTGTAGGACTGGCATTGGCCATCCTTAACCTCAGATTCTCAAACTGCAGGAAAAGCAGGAAAATCACCAAAATCTGCTAGAACTCCTCCCCTCTATACAGATGGTTCTTCAAAGGTTCTTTAGTAAAGGAAATCGTTCTTTATAGAACCATGAACATGCAAAGTGTTCTTTGAGTGTTCATGGTTCTATACAGGACCATTTTCTGTATAGGTTCTTCAGATTGATGGAGAATGTGCTTTAGATGGTTCTATACAGAACCTTTTTGAGGGGTTCTATATAGCACCAAAAAGGCCTCGGTAGTGTTGGTAATGTTGTTTCGAACTCTTAATAATAGTAATATGAATTGAGATGCATACCTGTGAATGCCTAGAACATCAACAGGAGCTGCTCGTTATCTTAAAACAGCAAATAAAAATTAAAGAAATACTTTTTCTTATGTTTTCAGCCAGTTGGGTTGATTTTTGGTTTGGGTGCAGCCAGGAATTTCCATTGTTTATCACTAGAATTCACTATTTGTAGTTTTTTGTAATGCCACACTCTGTTCTGTAGTGCAACACAGCATGTCTTATTCTCACTGATTTGCCAGAATTCATGACTTTGCATCCTTTTGTGTTTTTTGTCCATCAGTGGTCTCACACTACTTATGCAAATATGTCCATGAGAATCCCCCCACGGCGATAAAGAAATCCACGGATGTACCGCTAAAGCAGAGGCTAATAAATACGGACGACATGACATTCAGCTAGCAGTAACCTTAGCAGTCTGGCTTCCTTCTGCATTAGCCAGCTAGCACAAAAAAGCCCCTAACAGCAGTCGTTTCAAATGATCCTCCCACCTTCAAGATACATCATCAGAAAGATGTTTTCCATGTATTTCAACTAGAACATCTCACCTTTGGGACGACGGTGTCACAACTATAGAAGGTGAGCAGGCATGTTTACAGCAGATGTACAACAGATGGGTCAGTTTTTTTTACTATGGCCGAAGTGTCCCTTTAAGTCTTTGCTCAACTTTCATTTGTCCTTTTTACAAAGCATCTAAGAATAAACAGTTAACTTTAACGTTCTCACAGTCCGGCTCATCCACACACACACACACACACACACACACACACACACACACACACACACCACCCCGTTCAGCATCACAAGTGTGAGCAAGGTGGCAGCCATTATCCCATTATCCTTAGCAGGGGCCTGGGGGCAGGGGCCCGTGAGCAGTGCAGCTGTAGCTCCAATGGCTGAAATCTTTGTGGTTCAGAGTTTAGGAGGAAGGCAGAGCAGCCGTTCTCAGATCAGGAGAACAGAAAGCGCTATTCATACTACTGTGTTTGGAATTTCACACAACGCATTAAAGTTTTATTTATGATGTAACAATTGCTTCTAACCACCTTTAATGATGGCTAATCATATGATAATTATAAAAATCATAGTCATTTTTCTTTATGATGTAATAATGCGCTCTAATCGCCTGTAACAACTGCTGATAATCAACACTAAAAAAGCACAGCGTCAGACTCGAGAAGTGCTCTTTATGATGAAACAACAGCCTCTAAACTTCGTTGACAATTGTTAACAATCAAATTCTACAACTTTATTGAAAGTTAAAGGGACGCTCTGGCCAAAACGAAAAATCCAACACAAGTTTATCTGTTATAAACATGTTAGCTCACACTCTACAGGCTGCCGCGGTTGTCTCTAGAGGGAGATTTTCCAGTTTAAAGACCTAGAAACCCCCCCTTCTGATGATGTATCCTGAAGGTGGAAGGAACGTTTGAAAAACTACAAGCGCTTTTTCCACTCACTTGCTAAGCCAGGTAGCTAAATTACTGCTAAGAAGGCGAATATAGTGTCTGCATTTATTAGCTTTTATGCCAATGCATTTCTTTATCACAGTTGGGGGGGTGGGGGTTCCCAATAGTTGTATGCTGCATTTACACAATGCATACTGGGTATTGTAGTTGAGAGAATGGTTATGTCAAACAGATGAGGCTGAGGGATGCAATTCTGCTCTACAGAATATTACATAACATGAAAAATAACAGTAAATGCTAGTTTCAGTAGCATATCGTCTCTTTATGATAGCACAGTGACCTTTAACCTAATAATCAAACTCTGGAATGGCACTACAGTTTCTAGAACTCAGAAAAGGTTCTGAGAGCGCCGCGAGGAGAGCTGTTCTCAGATCAGGGCTGCCTGAAATGGGAAGGAGGAGGGGGAGGCATGCTGTTTTCTCAGAGGTGGGCCATTATGAGGTGAACCAGGTCAAGCCATCACAGGGCTGATGGTTCGCCCTGTTAAATGCATTCCACATAACTTCTTCAAGACAGACAAAGAGAGAGAGAGAGAGAGAGAGAGAGGAAAAAACAGAAAGAGTGTGATGGGAAAAGACAAATCAGGTGCTAGACAGTCGTGTGCAAAATTTTGCACACCCCTGGTTAAGCCATAACTCGTTAAATACGCCATTTTTGGTGCAAAGTTTCTATTTAATTGCTGAGAAAAAAAAATTACCATAAAATAAAAAGTTGCCATGACTTTTTTACAGGCCGCATTTTATGTTTTATTTCTTTCCAATGGCTTAAATTCACCAAAGAAAACAGTAATTTGCACCACACTGAGCAGAAGTGTGTTCTCTGTAGAAGGTGTATATTTATTTTCACTCACATAATTTCACCAGGGGCGCCTAAACTTACGAGGCTTCCTAACCTGAACATTTGGGAAGAGCTGCGCATCTAAAGGAGCTCAAGGGGTTTTTCCAGAGACTGAACTGAAGCGAAACGTCCCGCTCGCTCTTGCGCATGCAGTGCATGCTATTTGGCTTAGGCAGGCAAATTCCAACTACAAAGTCATCCTTCCCTTTTGAACTGGGCAAATAATGGACTTTTCAAAACGAGTTCATTACACCATGCTAATTTCTATTATGAGCGATTAAATGCGGCTCCCCCTCCTCCCTCTGGATCCCAGCCATGGCTGGAAGAGGAACACTCCGCGGGGTTCGGAGCGATTTGGGCCCCCCTCCCTCCCCTCCAGGACATCTATTCAGACGGGCTGCCTTGTTTCAACCACCATGGGTCTATTCAAGACTGAGAGCGAGCGAGAGAGAAAAAGAAGGCTACAGCTGGGTTCTTACTCAGGTGGAGAGCGTCGGAATGCGCCGTACAGGCCTCTCTTCTTTTCGCTGTGCTCTTTAAGAGAAAGAAAAATAAGAGGACAGTTTTATGGGCTGTTTGTGCCGGGCTATTTGTGCATGCGAAGGTTTCTTTTTTTTTCCCACACTGAACTGAATTGATGCCCTATAGTAACTCACATCACAGATAATCAGCACAGACCCATCGAGCAGAAAAGAAGGGCGATATTTTGCCTCTCCGCTTGCTGGCTAGCTAAGGCCAGATTCCGCTTCCTCTCCGGATCTTAGCGCGCTGCTTTATCTGTCTCATCTCAACAGATTCCCTCAGTGACAGACAGGCAAACTGCCATGGCTTCATGGCTATTCTAACAAAGTGCCTTAGCAACATTAATACATTTAATATAAAACACTCTAAATTGTTTCTAAAACTGTGTAATGTGCATGAGTTGCAGTGTATTGGGTACCTAATTACCAGAGAAGATGGGCTAATAATTTTTAGGAACTAAAAAATGTAAATTTTAGTTTATTTTTTATTCAATAGAATCATGCTGGCATTGCATTTTATTGTTAAGTTATCAATGGAAACAAAAGGCAGAAATTCTTGAAACACCAAGCGAAAAATGTGCCAATCAAGAATTATTTTTCTTCATGGTATTTCGGTAGATACATCTCATATAGCTAAGCAAGCTCTGCTATTGGTTAGGACTTCAGGAGCTGAAGAGAAGGCCTAACATGTTAGATTAAGTATCAGCATAATGTGGAAGTGACAAAGGAATGAACCAATCACGTTTTTTTTTTTAATGGGTGGGACCAATTACGTAAGAAAAAATGTCCCTCTAGGCCTTCTGGAAGTTCTAGACACATCACTGACTGAATACGAGCAGCAACCTAATCAGTGGGTTGTTAGAAACGGAAAACTGTGCTATGCTAATATATCTGTCACACGCTTCAAGTAAAACATGTAATGTCTTTTAGAAGCTCCAAACACACCTTAATCTAGAACTGCCTTTTAATCTAGAACTGCCTTTTAATCTAGAACTGCCTTTTTTGAATATACTGTTCCACCTTTAACGGTGCAGCCGATACATTCTGGCACACTTAGGCACCAGAATGTAATTGCTCCAACCTCAGCATCGTCAGAAAGCCACGTTTACATTCAGCTTAAAAATCTGTTAAAATTCCGACTAATAGCTTATTTGAAATAGAACACGTCATGTATACACTTCACTCGGAATAGACCGGTCCGATTGAGGCCATTTGGAATACAATTTCTATCCAATTGAACGAGGTGGGTAATCCTGTAAATATTTCATCAAATAGAAGAATAATTATCATGTAAATGCCTGTATCCGATTACATGCCCTGTCGGAAAGTTTAAGTATGTTTTGTGCGTTTATGTAATATTGAAAGTTTATAACGTTCTACATGGCGGAGCAGAAACTGGTCTGCAGAGGAGGCGAAGTTTATGCTCTGATCTTTAAAAGACGGCGGTGGGACAGACGTCCAGCTTATGTGTCTCAGAGCACGGCATCTTCCTCTCAGCCTTCTTTAATAAATACACGTGACGTACGTTCTCCTGAGTCTGACATCATTCTAAAGTAATGAAAACACAAGCGCATAAGCTGAAAACTCACGTAAACATATTGCTGCTCGTCTCACTTTGTTCATGTGATGCTCGTCGTCATGGTAACGTCGACACTAAGCGGTTCTCTACGCATGTGCGTAATTTTGGATCGGATTATTTGTTGTGCGCATGTAAACTGAGATTTTCCATCAGATTGTTGAGTAGAGTGAGAACACAAACACCTCAGTCTTAATGTATAATTGAATGTATGCAATCGGATTGGCAAACATTTTTGCATGTAAACACAGCCACTGTTAGCTTAGTGCCAACAACAAACACAGCACTCAGGTGCTTTTTCTTAATGTTTTGACCGTGTTTTGACATTTATGGCCGGAGCTGAAGGCCGAGCTCTAACAGACACGTTCACCACTGCTAATTACCTTGTACTTACACTTATTGGCCATTTCATCAGTGACACCTACTATATAGGTGCACTTTGCACAGTTCTGTGCAAGAGACTTTTTTGTTTTCAGTCAAAATATTCAGCAGAAGATGTTTATTTTTTCAGGAGATTTTTTTTGAAGATTAGATGCAAGATAATTCAATTGCAAAAGGAAGGGGAAAGCAAAAATGGGAGTTTCCAAAACAAAGAATGGTGATTGACAGGTTCAGAAGTCCATGAAAATGAAAATGCTATCGGGTTCAATGCATTTCCAAGGTATTTTGCCACAGAATGAGCTCAGCAGGCGAGAATATGTAACTACAAAGAGGAGAGGCGCTGTTTCCCCTTTACATATGAATTCTGCCCTGTTTCTAGCTTGGTGTTCTCTTTGATAATGCAATTTAATTTGGATAATTCATTCATTTAATGCATATAAGATAAATTACATTGTAATTATCATTTTGAAACAATTATTGCATAATCACATTAAGCATAAATATGCAGTTCTGGAAATACATTTAAATAAAGCTACTCATGAAGCATTGAAATCTTTGTGTAAACGAAATGTCGATACAAATAAAGTAAAATCGCAGTATTGAATTTGAATTTAAATGCAAAACATACAAATACGTTGTCATTTTTATATATTAAAGTTTCACTTTGATTTTGATACTGATACGCTTCCACAAGCCTCACCCTTGGAGTCGAGCTTGTAGGTTCCACGGAATTCATCGCTCTGGAGCGCCCCCTCTGGTGCAGCACCAAGTGCCTGGGATTCTTCTTAGTAACTCTGATGTTTCATGCTTCAACACAGCACTGGAAATCCCACCAATACAACACAGACAGTCTCTCTAAGAAAGCGTCACATTTCACACACACACACACACACTTTCTAAACCGCTTATCCTTCTGGGTTGCGTGGGTTGCTGGAGCGTATCACAGTGGCCGCGTCACATTACATGATGTGGTTATTTTAAATGACAACAAAACAACTTAATACAACAACAGAGTAACATGTGGGTTTGCCTGGTAGTGACCGGGCTTCAAATTCCCACATAGATAGTAATGATAGTACTTCTGGCTACCTTTGGAAACCCTTGTACTATGTTTGGTTTTATCTGAAACATCAAAGCATGCAAATGATAATAACTTGATAATACCTTCTTAAGTTTGTTCTTAAATTAGTTCTTGAGAAAGGTTCAGAGAAAAAGTCTACGTCAGATTCATGACGTTCTTACACTGCAGAACTGTTCGCACCTTTGTGCCCTTGAGTGTGTGTAGATTCTGTTCTTACGTAAGAACAAATCCCAAATAATATATAAAATATTAGCGAATGTCAGAATCTATGTAAAAGAAGAACGGTTGGTGAATGAGGCCCGATGTTTGCAGTAGACAATTTAATTCGATTAAGTCTATGTCCATGTTGTCCCCTTGAGCTCCTGCTCTCCAAACTTTGTACACAGGCTTGACTGAAAGTGTTTGAGGTTCGTGAGCAGCAGAAAATGCAGCCAACTTCTAAGACTGAACTTTTGTGGAAAAGCATTCCTGTAGATTTCTTTGTAAAACTGAAAACAAGTCTCAAGTGGTTTGATGTGAAATGGTTCACTGTAGAGAAACGTACAGACTCTTTTTATTCACTGCACAAAACCACCAGTGAACCTGCATGTCTTCTGAGTTTAAATAGTAAATCTAACAAATAAGCTGTCTTGGGCACCTGCCCACCATGAATGGATTTAAAAAATATGAATGTTATTTATTACCATTTCATGGAATAACTTTCTGTGAGGGAGTTAAACTCTAAAGTCAGACATCTGGTTCCTATCACCACCACTGTAAACAGTTCTGACTCTAAAATGGAGCATTTCATATCAAACCACTCTGAATGACTTTGTTAACATCTTAATGACTTCATTATGCAGAAATTTTGGAAAATGAGTGGAATTCCCCTTCAAGAATAACACAGTCATAAGGCTTAATAATAATAATAATAATACAATAATATGAAACAATAAATACATACATAATAATAAAAGGTTTAACAACAACAACAATTATAATAATAATAATAATAATAATAGTAGTAAGTCTCCCAAAAACAATGGAAGCTGTATTAAAGTCAAAGAGTGGACAAATTAAATACTAAAAAAGTATATTTAGTTATTTGTTTTGGCTAAATATGTTTTCTGCTTTTTTTCTGCCACTTAAAGATGAATCACTTGCACTGAACGTCCATCCTGACCTAAATAAATGAACGGTGGTCTTTAACTACCCTTCATTTATGCCTGCTAAACACTGTACGTGCTCAGCGTGCATTACTCAGATTTGAATCTAATCTCTCTGAGACTGTATCTGATTCAAATGTCTGATTGCTCTCTTGGAATCTTGTTGAAAAGACTCTTGAAAGCAGTTTTGCTTTCTTGCCTTTCATAAAATGCCTTTTCTACGGTGTTTGGAGCTAATTATGATCACCACTGCAATTGGGTCAGTCAAATTTTATTAGTCCGTGATTAGTGGTATCGATGATCAATGACTTTGGCAATATATAGCATGGAAAACAGGCACGTCTATAGCAGAAGCTCTGTAGGCGTTTGAGAGAGACAGAGCAAGAATGAGAGAGAGACCTTGGCAACTAGTGTATTCAACCTAAAAAGAAACTCAAACAAAGAATGCTGCCAAACAAAAGCAGTCGCACCTCCTGTGCCACGCTGCACACAAGTCACCTTTCACGATTCAGCTGCTCCCAGCATTCCTTGCCCCGAGCTGAACAAAAACAGTCCCGGGCCGTGGCTTCTTTTAGCGCGTATTCTGTAGCTCTATAAAACACCACCGCCCGCCCTGTAAAAAACACAGAGAAAAGCAAACAACAGCTCTGTTTACTGGTCAGCCATATGGAAGGTGTAAGCTATCGCCCATGCCCAGCTCTGAATACACTGCGGCTCAAAAAAGATTACTTATTAATTATTTTTTATGTCAATTATACATTGCATATTAAAACACTATATGCTTTTTAGAAATCTTTTTCAATATTTAAAGTATTTGGAACAACAAGAAGCTTAACCTCTAGGAGGTCCTGGTTTACACAGCTTCTCCTTTTATTTAAAGGGGAATTCCACCAACTTTTCAACACTTCTGCACAATTCAGTTATTGCTATGCAAACAAAGTCATTTCAAGTGGTTTGATGTGAAATTGTTCATTGCAGAGAAATGTACAGACTCTGATTACTTCACAGTGGTGGTGATAGGAACCAGGTGTCACATGTCTACAAAACAAATATCTCCTTTTTATTCACCGCCTGAAACCACCAGTGAACCTACACACGTCTACACGAGTTCGACGTCTGGTTCCTATCACCACCACTGTAAACGATTCTGACTCTGTAAGTTTCTCCAGAAGGGAGCATTTCATATTAAACCACTCTGAATAGCTTTGTTTACAACTTAATGATTTAATTATGCAGAAATTTTGAAAAATCAGTGGAATTCCCCTTTAAAAGTAACACAGGCATCAGGCTTAATAATAATAAAACAACAATAATAAATAAATAAATTTACTATAATAAAAGGTTTCACAACAACAATAAAACAAAACAACAACAACAATAATAATAATAATAATAATAATAATAATTAGTAAATGTACTGTAATTCAAATGTCATTCAATTCAGATTAATCAACATATGTTTCTGTTTACTGTGATTTTTTTTATGGACTCCCATCAAATATTTGAAACCTATGAAGTTGAAGAGTGCCAGCATCAAGTAGACTATATATATATATATATATTCATTAATAAAGAGAAATTCCACTGATATTTCCAAATTTCTGCATAATTAAATGGTTAAGATGTAAACGAAGTCATTCAGAATGGTTTGAAATGAAATGCTCTGCTCAAGAGAAACTTACAGAGTCAGAATTGCTCCAGTGGTGGTGATGGGAACCAGATGTCTGGAGAGTTTAATGCTTCTAAAAGCTCCCCCACAGAAAGTCATTACATGAAATGGTTACAAACGCACACTGCCTGATTTACTGCTAATTTACAGTTTACAGCATTACATACAAAAACTGGATACTAAATAAAATGGCTATATTTGTGTTGTAGACATTGTGACCCCTGGTCCATAACCCTGTCACCTCCACTGTAACGAAATCAGAGCCAGTGTCTCTGCAATAAAACAAATCAAACCACTCTGAATGACTTTATCTACATCTTAACCATTTAATAATACCAAAAGTTTGAAAAAATAGGTGGACTTCCCCTAAAAAAACAGTGACTGCAAACTTTTCAGTGGTAGTCTACGTGGTATGAACTGTTCAGGTCATTTTTTTTTCTTCCGAAACAACTGCAAACAAGGTGCTGACACCAGGCTGCCTCAACAATGCATGCCTTCTCCGAGGCTGACATGACACACAGTTAGGAGGAAGTGTAACTGACAGTGAGAGATCTGCTGCTCCCTGTCTTCGGCAAAACAGGCCGGGGAGGAGGCTTCTTTCAACACTCCGCCGCTGGCCAATGCGTGCCGAGCGCTGGAAAAAATGAAAGGAACTTGGCAGAAGCGGGTGAGATTCGCTCGCTTTATTAAACAAACAATGGGGAAATGTAAATGTTGGTGCACGCACACAATAAAAGATCGCAGCCTGCTTGTTTGGACACCTGTGGAGGGGTTTGTGCAGCAACGCCGCTTGAGTCACGCCGCTGAACTCGTTTCCCTTGGAGCGACCGGCCTTAGTCACCAATAACTCATTCCGGAGGGCTGCTGGAATTCCTGGTGGGAAAACACAGTTGCATTGTGAAGGACAGCCAGTCACGGGCAGCATGTAGCAATACTGTCATTCAAGCTTGACAAGAATTAGATACTATATTGGTGGAACTCAAGTTGGGTCCTGAAGGCATCGCAGTCAAACCCACCTGATTCAACTTTTAAATGGGTTATATCATAAAAAACTGAATTGTTTCTTTAAATAACGTAAATAAAGTTTCAAAACATACCATTTAGTCTCCAGTCCATTGAAACTAAACATTTCACAACATGTTATATATAACCACCCATTCAAACTAGAGTAGTTTAGCCCCACCCATTCACACTGAAGTAGTGTGGAGTGTTGTTCCTGCTGACAGTCTGTAGTAGAGTTAGTGGAGTGAAAGATGCGGGAAAATGCTAAAACGTTGTGCTGTTCTTGGCTGTCAGGGAGCAGATGGATCATTGCAGCCTTCCAAAGCATCCACACACCTGAAAGGAGTGACGCAAGTTTATTTTTTCCCACTATTATTTTGCCCATAACTTGTTTATCCCAGACTGTTTTTTTGAACAAGGCAATACACAACAACCAATCAGAATGAGGTCATTTACATATTTCAGCCTTAAAGTTAACATGAATTGGAAATCAGACTGCTTTTTCCTTCCTCCGTACCATGACAGTGGGTTATATGCAAAAGTCTGAACATCCCTGGTCAAAATACATGTTGAGTGTAAACACGTTAATACATCCTCTAGAGGAAACACTTAAATACAGCAAATTCCTGCGATTTTTGTTGAGTTTAACGTATAAAATGTGCTATAATGTTTGTACAGGATATATTTTATGTTTTATATTTCTTTCCAATATGTTAACCCCTTAACAATCCATGGGTCCAAAGTATTATTATACACTTCTATAACCAAAGAATAGCTCCATTAGTTTGCATTGAAGTCCCTGCAGCTACTGAATAATAAACCTTTGTATGTAATAAGCCTGGGTGGTTTAGGGGTTTATTCAGCAAATGAACAGTAATTAAGCATTAAAATGTGCAGAAGTGTGTTTTCCATAGAGGATGTGTTCACTTATTTCAACAAAACTTTTGCACATGACTGTATTTTCGAGTGAAATTTCATCAGGGAGAGTCACTAAGCTGGCTGAGCGTGTTCTCTTTATGACAGGTGGGCATGGGAGAGAACTCAGAACTCAGAACTCAGAAGGTGTTTTAAAGGCAGGAATCAGTCACTGGAAGATTACGGAAAAACAAATTTTGTTTTTCAAATGGTATGACATGATGAGTTGTGCTTAATATGACTGAGGACATGAACGAAAGGTAAAAACTAAAGGTTAAAATTTTGATTTTAGGTTGACTTTAAAGGCCCAGTAACAGAACAGCTTGTTGAATTCTGAGGGACGGTGGTTAAAAAAATGTTTTCTGTATATGACTTTAAGGAGAAATCACAATAGAAGCTAAATGTAGGATACAGATCCTTTAATTACCAGGTTCAGTAGGTGTGTTAGAGCGAGAAAATGACCAAATTGTGCTGGACTGTGGCCTGTCAGGGCTAGATTTGAGCACCTCTGCACTTAAGCAATGCTCTGGTGCGGATCAATTATTTATAACGCTGACAAATGTGATCCCTTAAAGTCTTAAAGTCTAAGCTTAACGCTTCAGTTTCTCATTTTCATTCTAGTTTCATAGTAGTTACCAAATGATTTATAGTAGTTGTGCAACAATAAGGTCTTAAGGTTAAAGAGCACATATTATGGAAAACTGATTTTTCCTTCCCTTTTTGAAACACACTGTAAAAGTTTCATATCATTCATTCTCTGGTCCATACGGTCAATATATGGACACTAAAACCAACCCGTTTTTAAATCACTGTTTTTGTGATGTAATAAAAGCTGTCATAAGCGGCGTTCCAAAGCCTAGGCTGCAGCCGTGGTAGGGTGGGTCCTTGGTAGGACTGTCCTATGAAGACTCCTCCTTAGTAGCCTATTCGCACAAATGGAGCAGTCCTAACGAGGCAGCGTGGTGGCGCTCTTGCAACTGTGGTGCAAAAGTGTGTGTGTTGTGCTGGTACGAGTTGATCAGACACAGCAGTGCTGCTGGAGTTTTTAAACACTGTGTCCACTCACTGTCCGCTCTATTAGACACTCCTACCTTGTCAGTCCACCTTGTAGATGTAAAGTCAGAGACGATAGCTCATCTGCTGCTGCACAGTTTGTGTTGGTCATCCTCTAGTCCTTCATCAGTGCTCACAGGACGCTGTTGGCTGGATATTTTTGGTTGGTGGACTATTCTCAGTCCAGCAGTGACACTGAGGTGTTTAAAAACTCCAGCAGCACTGCTGTGTCTGATCCACTCAGACCAGCACAGCACACACTAACACACCACCACCACATCAGTGTTACTGCAGTGCTGAGAATGATCCACCACCCAAATAGTACCTGCTCTGTGAGGGTCCAGGGGGTTCTGACCACTGAAGAACATGGTAAAAGGGGCCTAACAAAGTATGCAGAGAAACAGATGGACTACAGTCTGTAACTGTAGAACTACAAAGTGCACCTATGTAGTAAGTGGAGCTGATAAAATGGACAATGAGCGTAGAAACAAGGAGGTGGTCAGAATGTTATGCCTGATTGGTGTACATCTATCAGTCTTGGTGCTGTTCAATTTTAGGACATAAAGAGAGGCTTGAAAATGGTCACGAGAACTGAACTGGTTTTGGTCCACAAACATCATAAGAGGACCTGAAAGAAAACAGAAATAAAATGCAAGAAAAATGTAGTGTATAAATCATGTAATAGCTGAATAATAAGCCTAGGGTTCAGAAGGGTTAGGTCCAAGCCCAGAGTCACAGCAGTAACAGGACACACAGGATCATGACTACACAGGCTGGGCCTGGCCTACACACACGTATGAGTGAAAGAGGCCTATCTGCTCCTTAACTGTGCTCCTGAAATTGCAGCTGAACTCAGAGCGGCTCTGCTTCCCATTAGTCCAGGCATTTCCACGCTGCTGGCCAGCCGCTGACCATTCCGCCTGTGCGTGATGGACTGGCCCACTTTCACGCCTCGCCCTTTTACTGCTGCTCAATAACTCCAACAGATGGGCTCGTTATCTTTGAAGATTCCGGCAAGATGAGCATGACGTGCTCACGCTCACACGCACGATCCATTCCCTCCGAACCTGGAATCATCTGCTCTCTCTCTCTCTCTCTCTCTCTCTCTCTCTCTCTCTCTCTCTACCACTTTCTCTCTATCACTCTACCACTCTCTCTCTCTCTCTCTCTATGCCACTTTCTCTCTATCACTCTACCACTCTCTATATCTCTCTTTCTCTCTATCACTATCACTCTACCACTCTCTCTCTCTCTTTACCACTCTCTTTCTCTCTCTCTACCACTCTCTTTCTCTCTCTCTACCACTTTCTCTCTATCACTCTACCACTCTTTCTCTCTCTCTACCACTCTCTATCTCTCTCTCTATCACTCTGTCTTTATCTCTCTACCACTCTCTTTCCCCTATCACTCTTTCTCCGTCACTCTTTCTCTCTATCACTCACTTTATCTCTCACTCTTTCTATCACTCTCTTTATCTCTTTCACTCTCTTTCTCTATCACTTTCTATCACTCTCTATCTTTTTCATTCTCTTTCTCTCTATGACTCTTTTTATCTTTCATTCTCTTTCTCTCTATCACTCTTTATCTTTCATTCTATTTCTATCACTCTCTTTCTCTCTATCACTCTTTCTCTCTCAATCACTTTTTCTTTCTCTGAATAACTTTTTCTTTATCACTTTCTTTCTATCACTCTCTCACTCTTTATCTCTCCATTACTTTCTTTCTATCACTCTTTCTATTACTCTCTTTGTCACTTTTTGTCTCTCTATCACTTTCTATCACTCTTTCTGTCTCTCTCTCTTTTTTGCTCATCACTCTTTTTTGCCTCTACCACTTTCTTTCTCTTTGTCTCTTTATCTCCTTCTTTTTATCTTTCTTCTCTTGCCTTCTTTTTCTGTCTCTCTGCTATTATGTGTCTCTCTATCACTGTCTTTCTGTCTCTATCACTCTATTTCTCTTTTACTCTGTCGGTTTCGATCAGTTTTTCTCTTCTACTCTGTTCTGTTTCTTTATCACTCTCCCCTTTCTGTCTCTCTATCAATCTTTCTGTTTATGCTTCTTTTTCTCCTTTACTCTCTTCCCTCTCTTCCCTCTCTCTCCTCCTTTCTCTGTCTCTCCCCCTCACTCTCTCTCTTTCTCACTCTCTTTCTATGTCTGTTGCTCACCCTCACTTCTTCTCTTTTTCTTCTCTTTTTCTTCTCTCTCTCTCTCTCTCTCTCTCTCTCTCTCTCTGCAGTAAATCTAATGTCTTTACGCTTTGCACCTTCTCTCCAACAGCATGCACAAGACTCTTTCATCTCCTTCCAGCAAGTACACGAGCAAGGCTGGAAACGTTCAAGCACATAAACACACGCACACACAAAGAAAGAGAGTGAGAGAAACAGAGAACAGAGAGAGAGAGAGAAAGGGAGAGAGAGAGACAGAGAGACAGAGATCAGACAAAGAAAGATAATCAATCATATGTTGCTTTCATTAGTCTCTGACTAGCATGATCACACATGATTCTCTCATTACTCACTCTGAGCCAGCTGAACCTGGAGGCCATGTGTTCTCAGGAATAGCCAGTCGATGGATGTCTGTAGGTATCTGAGGGTCCGTATGTGGGTGTGGGGGTCTGTATTTTTATGTCTCACTCTCATAAGCACGTTACTTACATGTTAGTGTTAGTGTTATCAAAGAATACGTCTTAAGGCCCACTAGGTTCTGTCAGTGGAATTTAATGAGCGAACGTACATTCATTTCAGTGGAATTCAGTTCAGTGAGCTGGTTTGTGTAGCAGACTTTCACATTTCCATGTGCAAAACTCCATGTCCAGTTCAACTTTGGTGAACTTTGACATGCAAATTTGCATCCCTGACTAATAACGCTACTGCTTTGGCAGCACTGAAGAAACAAAATGGATCTGTAGCTAATTTTAGCAGAGTATAAGCCTTTTAACACTTGTCCCACACTAGTTATAAATGAGCCCTTTGTTTTCATTAACAGCTGAAATGCACTGCTCTGTAATAACAAAATATACCAGCCATGCTTAAAATGTGATACTTTTACGGCTTTCCAAACTGTAAAAATATCATTTTTATCATTTTTTCATCATCATGGTCAGTTCCGCCTCTGCAGCGCCCCTCTGGTTCAACTCTGCTATAGGCGCAGATGACGTGTCTTTGTACCGAAGTACGAAGTACGTTAAATGGCCATTGTTACCAACGGTGTCAACCTTTTGTCCGTACAGCCTTTCTCAAACTTTTTCCCATAGTTCCAGTGTTGCTTGCCATTGATTTCTGTTCAGTGAGTACGGCGCCCGAAGGGGTTTGGTTTATGAAGGGGAACGTGAATTTGAGTGGGAACTGAATCAGATATAACACCGGTAAGTGCCATAAACAGCTCACAGAATGCAAGGATTTAGGGCCACTGCAGCAAACCCTGGCTGACTGGTGATACATTCTGTGACCTTGATGTCAAACTGAATGAAACATAGTGTTCAAAGAAATCCACTTTATTCATTTGGAATTCAGGGCATCTAAGAAATCAGGACTCTGGTTATATCGAATATGACCTGCTGAACAGATAATTAGAAGCGAGCTGTCGCAGTTTTAGGGAATGTTCTTTCATTCAGACGCCTCTCTCGCTCGCTGCTAATCGTTTTCTGGCACTACGTTAACTCATCGGTGGCTTGAGTCAGTGGCTCATACTGTTAAGACTCAAGACGAACTGCCTGATCAGAAACACCTTCCTTTGTTGAAGATGGGGATGGTAGTAGAGAAAAATCGTCAACCTTGTAAGACTCTCAGTTGTAAAAGTGCTGTTTCTGTCACTCTTCATATTTTCTGGTAGCAACGTACGCTAGCTCTAAAAACACAGCAGCCCAGCCCACCCGGTTTCCCCTGCAGCCCCACCTCCAAACCTGTACATCACTGCAGTGCCCCTCCTAGCATGCCCCTCGCATTTCTGAGCATTTTTCAAAGTTGAGCCGGGGTGGAGTTGGCTGAAAATAGTGGGGTGTACTCTTTAAAGGAGAATGTGATATGCGGTCAGTTGGGAGACTGACCTAACTATATACTTTTTCTTTACACTGTTTACAGTAATTGCTTGTTAACTGGTAGGTTAGCTGCTTGACTAAGCACAGCTGCACACACAAGTCACCCCACTGCAACCAACTACACCAGTTTTGTACAGTTTCTTGCTAATACTTTTGTAGCACTGCGATGTTGCGGGAGTTTTTTGTACTGGATGGGTTCAAAGTCAGAGATCTTAAGCCATTTCAGACTTTTAGCTGATCTTGAACTTCAGACTTTTGCTTTGAGTGACCCTAAACCATAATTTTGTTTTAGTACAGCAAGTGATTGAAATGTACATTTTGTCACTACCAAAACAGTCATAACACTACTGAAACTTTACCAAATGTTTCGGTAGTGACAGTTTTAGCTCATTTTGAGCAGAACTCAAAAACACTAACCAGCACATGACTAGCAAACACAGCTTTGAACAGATGTACACATGTAAAATTTTGATATTTTTCATTAAAATACAAAAACAGTTATGGCAGAGAATATGTGGCTCAGTAGGGACAATTCTTAATGTTCCACATGGATTTTCAGACTTTGGGACGTATTCACTTTAAAACAGTGAGATCAGTAAACAGTGAACTGCTCACCTTGTGGCCATGAGGGACAGGGATGCAGTCTCACTTCCTGCTCTAAAACGCAGGGCCGTGGCTAAACTAAGGCTCCACCTGTGGGCAAATTTTTTTTTTTAATAAATTTTTTTTTGTTTAAAAATTAAACTCATAAAAACCTAAATCTTTCAACTTCACTTTAAAACAATTCAAAAGGATCTTTTTTAAAACATTAACATTTTTAAAAACATACATATTGATTTAACAGGTTGAAGTACACTATAAATTATGATCTTATATATTTAGCTTATTACTATCTCAATTAATGCCTTGGGTTTAAACAGAGCAGAACATAATCCTTGTAAATATCTAAGGTCTGAATATTTGATTGATTTTACATAGTTTTTTTACTGTGGGACCTCAGTTTGAACTAATCCAGTGGTACAATAATTTTCACTTTTGTGTTTCTACCGAATCTCTAGTATGACTGCAGCTTTTTAGTAATAATTTAGTAATAATTCAGTAACTATTATTAAGCATTTGGGACAGTGTTCATACAGGCATTGATAAAGGTTATTCCAACAAGCATCAGTTGTTATAACACTGGCTAAGGTGAAATGACACTGGAATTAATAAACGAAGCCTTTATGTTAACTGATGCTTGTTGGAATATACATTTATACATGTTTATGTAGGTTTATGTCAGCTGTCATGAAAGGTGTCGTGTTGCCTTACGAACGCTGCCCTTCAGTAACATCACTGTATTTTGGTACTATGTCATGAGAAGTGAAATGAGGAATTGAAGTGTGGATACAGAATACACAGTGAAGCAGTGGTCAGAGATGTAATATGTAATGTTGGGCAGTGATTACAGTAGCTGGAGTGTTTGTACCACATAAGTACATGTTACTGTATCATTACAGGAATCAGGAAACCAGAGAACAGTGTCATGGCTGCCCACTGACTAGCGCTCTGAGTTTACTAACAGACAGCATAATAAACCTGCAGACTTCACCTTTAAAAGCCAAGCAGTCATGAGTTTAACCCATTCATGGCCAGCAACTACACTTAATATGAGGAAAAAATGCCACAAAATTTCTTCAGATTGGTTTCAAGGAGTTAAATTTTGTACATTTATATATTGTATGAACATCTAACAGTAGCCATTTAGTTTTATTACATGTAACTGTTATGCTTTTATTCAGAATCAAATTTAGATGGTCCATTGTTTTGTTAGAAATCAGTGTGACCAAAAGACTGAATTTATTCTGATAAATTAAGGGATAAAGACTTACTTTTTAGACACGTTTCAATTGATTTAACCCAGAGCAGAGTAAACTTGCAGACTTCACCTTTAAAAGTCAAAAGTTTGGAGTCTAGCCCATTCATGTCAAACCACTCCATTTAATATTATATGAAAAGATGTCGCAGAATTTGTTTCCGACGAGTTTCAAGTGGTGAAATTCTGCACATTTATACCCTGAATGAACATCCAACAGTAGCCACTTATTTTTTTTATTGCATGCAATTTTCATCATTTTATTCACAATCAAATTTAGATTTATTTTATCTAAATAATAGATTTATTATTTAGATAGTTTTGTTAGAAATCAGTAGCCTCGTGACCAAAACACTGAATTTGTTATACATTAAGTGAAGCTCCTGATATATGATAAACTAAATATACGATCAATTATGATAAATTAAGTGAAGCTCGCTTTTTAGTGACGTTTTAACTGATTTTAAAACTTGCTTCAGATTAGAGGTCAGAGAATGTCTGCACCAATGCAAATATACACACTTAAAAATGATGGCTCTTCAAGGGTTCTTTAGTAAAGAAAATGGCTCTATATAGAATCCGAAACACTCAATTAACCCTTTGCATGATTAAAGGGTTCTTTGCATCATAAAATGGTTCTTCAGATCGATGGAGAACGCGCTGTAGATGGTTCTATACAGAACCTTTTTGAAAAGGGTTCTATATAGCACCAAAAAGTGTTCTTATTTCATTACGATTTTAGGCCTGTTTCAATAGAAGAACGCTTTTTCGGTGCTATATAGAACCCTTTTCCAAAAACGCTCTACATAGAGCCATCTACAGCAAATTCTCCATCAATTTGAAGAACCGTTTCATGTTGCAAAGAACCCACTGATCATGCAAAGGGTTTTATGAGTGTTCATGGTTCTATATAGAACCATTTCTTTACTAAGCTTCTTTAATCCCTTTACTAATACTATATAAACAGAACGATGAACACTCATAAAATCCTTTGCAAAAAAGATCAAGGGTTCTTTACTAAAGAAGTGTAACATTAGAAGAACCCTTTTTAGTGCTATACAGATCCCTTTTCAAAAAGATCCTATATAGAACCATATACAACACATTCTCCTTCAATCTGAAGAACATTTCACAGTGGAAAGGGTTTTTTGAGTGTTCATGGTTTTTACCAAAGCACCCTTGAAGAACCATCTTTTTTAAGCGTGTACCTTTTCAGGAATAGATAGGCTATTAGTAGGTTAACATAGTTGTCTAGTATTGTCTTAGTCTGCCAAATACCACATAAATTCCAAAGTTCAGGAACAGAAGTTAATATTTTGAACTACCATTTGCTACAAATGTGCTATTTTTGGCATTTCTTTTCTGACAACTGAAATTATATAAGTTATATATCAGTATGTTAAAACAAATAAACTTGCTTAAAACTTCGTAGTAAATAATATCGTTATTTACGGTGTATAGAAACTTAAACTTCTATTTGAACTTAAAATGGTTCATTTATTGAAAGGTTATGGAACCTAAAGTGGCTCCTCCTTCACATTCCTCCTTTATGGCATCTTTGTGGTTTGTGAATACAGACCGTGACCTCTCGAGTGGCTACCTGCTACCCATTTTTGTTTTGAGTTCACAGTAGGTCATGTTGTGCTCTAAACCACATCGACAACTCTGTGTGTCTTTAATGAGACCTGGATGCGGTTTAAGTGGACTGAAAGAAGTTTTAGTGGTGTATTTTTTTACAGAACCTATTTGGGTGACTATTGAGTTTCAGTGTTTGTTAGCAAACTTCTTCAACTCCAGTTATGAACAGCTTTACCCATCCTATTTGCACAGTTTAATCTTTTTCTTGCTCCTGCACTTCAACTCATCAGTTAAATATGGAGTTGAATCAGGTTTTAGACCAGAAGAACACTAACCGTCCACACTGTTTCCTCAGAGCACACCCTACGCCCAGTCACCCACTGACCTCCAGAGCTTTGCAGGGCACCAGCCTCTATTGATCCTAATCTTAAACTACAGCTTTGACCCCCACGTCACTCACAAGTTATTTGTAAAGCAAATTATTTACAGCTGGCCCACTGACAGATAAATCATAGGAGAAGACATGTCAGCAGAGCTCTCGAAATAGAATGCCAAAATACCTGAACCGAATGCCTTTTCGGTTAAAGAGGGTAAAACACAGTGGCTGCAGATTCCACCGCTCGCTGATTGTTTTCCAGCAATTGTTTATTACTTTTCTGTCAACTGTTTGTTTATCCACACTGACGAAACCTGGGATTTTTCATGTTTGCACCACATAAGTGCTCAAATGGTGAGGACTTTTATTTATTTATTTATTTAAATCAACAGTTTTGAACCCTCATTTCTAGAACATGTACTGCTTCATACATTCAATCGAGTATTTGAATATGCTAAACAGCATATGATCAGGTATTTGAATTTTATTGAGGCAAAGCATATGCACTCATTTGTTTAAAATCATAAATGTGCCAGCTTTAGCAAAAATTCAGTTAAACTGTTTTTTATAGCTTAAACTGTGCATAAAAGTCAAACAAATTCAACTACAGAGGCTGGCTGAACATCAGTGTTCTTCATTGTGTATTCTATTTTATTTTAATTGATTTATTTTGGCATATTTCATTTTATTGTAGGGGACTTTTTTCTTCAAAATAATAAAAAATGAACCACTGTCACCATATGAATGTTACTGTCTTTCTCCATTATTTTATTTTAGCTAATTTATTATAGATTATTTTATTATACTGTAGAAAATCAAGTTTTAAGCCACTGTTCCTCAACATTATTTTATTTTTAGATTATTTTATTTTATTGTTGAGGACTTTTTTTAAGTAGAAAAATTCAACCACTGTAAACGTCACTGTCTCTCGCAGCTTATTTTATTTAGATTAAGTTTCTATTTTATCTTATTTTATTTTAGATTTGGACTTCTATTGTGTCCAATTATATGAAAAAGTGAAGAGTTTTATTTCTATTTTACTCTATTTGACTGTATTTGAGAGTGGGCGCTTCAGTCCCCTACCGGCTCCGTGCTGCTTCCCCTTTATCCCTTTAAGCTCCACACTGAGAGGAGGCTGTGTGGTTTCACACCCCGAGTGGCGAAGGTGGGCGGAGTCTCGATGGGCGGGGGCAATGCGTCTTGATTGACGGCTGCTCAAACTCTGCTTTAGCCAATCAGATGCAGAGCCCTCCTTCAATGAGCCAATGGGGGGAAAGGGGGCGGGGCCACACGTCTTCACCGCTTCCAACGTGGGACGACGGTAGGATCTGAAAAAAAAGGAGAAAGTAAAGACAGATGGGGCAGAGAAAAAAGAGAAAGATCCACCGCTGCGATCAGGAGTGAGAGGAGGACTGTTAAACGATCGGATCTAGATCTTCTGACCGTCTGATGAGGAGATTTACCCGGCGGAGAAAGTTTGGACTAACCGCGGCTTCAGCGAAACGGAACGGGCTTGAACCAGAAACCAGCGAAACCAGCGACCGCCCGCAAAGTTTACACCAAAACCCGCCGGCGAGGAACGTCAGCTCTGCGGCAACTCACCTCGGCGTTTTCTTGCGGGGCGAAAAGCTGGGAAAGTTGGCGTGGAGCTCCAGCCATCCCCATGTCTCTGTTTCTGTGCGAGTCTGCCTTCACGCTTCGCCAAGAACGATGTTTTTTGGCTTCGTAGTAAATAAAGCGAACGTTTCCAAGGCGACTGACTGTTTTAACGGTTTTACGTGATTTTAACGGCTATTCCGCTGCGTTTTGTCTTCGGACTGGGATAAACACACTGCACTGCTGACGGAAAAGAAGCGGCTCCTTTTTCTTTTCTAATCTTTTTAAGGCCAAACTGCCACCAACTTGCACTTTATTTTGGTCTCATTAAGGTTGGCTTTGCCTACAAGTTTGTGATGTCCTGTTTCGCCCCATAGTTAGCTCGGGAGCTAACGTTAACGTTACGCGAGGTACACAACACAAAACTTTGTGGACTTCAGTGGTGATTTTAGGACCCATGTATTTCCTCAGAGTGACCCGAAAGGATTTAGTCATGTTTTCGTGTAAACAGACGACTTAATGTGAGCCAAATAGCCCTACCTGACTGTACAGGCAAACAAACAAAACTCGACGAAGTGAAGTTGAAAATTTCTTTGATTTTCCACTGTGGGACCAGTCGCTGCTGACAAAATTACAAAATGGCGGCGTCCCTGGGTCAGACCGGATCGGTCTTTCGCTGTGTTTTTTACTTTGTTTTGTGTCTGGAGCTGGTCAGCAGCGACGGCCTGAGTTCGGAAGGGACCTGTGCTCTTAACTGCACTTGCGCTGGAGATAGGACGGACTGCAGCGGGCTGAAACTGACCCACATCCCCTCAGACCTGCCGGAGCACACCGCGTATCTGTAAGTCAGTCAGTCACTCAGCGTTAGTGCTGAGAGAAAAACACCCGGACAGAAAGCGCTTTCTCTCTCTCACGAAGCTGAAGTCAGCTTCTTATTCAGATTCTCCCGTTCCACCTTAAATAGCGCAGCAGTTAATAGTTAGTTGCTGCACCATTTAAGGTGGAACGGGAACATTCGAACAAGAAGCTGATAATTAACGAGCCAACTTCAGCCTCGTCTCTCTCTCTCTCTCTCTCTCTGGTCAACATGATTTGAAACCGTTGTGATTAACCTGTCAATGTCTAATGAAGTTTTGCATTTCTTTTGCTCCATATGCTCTCGAAAAAAAACACACGAGCTTTTCATTTAAGTCTTTGCTTAAACGGGGTCCCGATATCTCTTTACCAAAACAAATTCAGAAGTTCATCCAAGGTGTATCTACACTTTAGACCGATCAGAAGACGCTCTGTGGCGTTTTTCCTTTTAAATTCTAACTGTAAATGTTGGATTTGAGTGGGTTAATGACTGAAAGGGTCATCTCTTTATTAACCGCTGGCTGAAAGCTTTTAAAGTTTGACTATAGTTTTGCTGAACCACCACACACACACACACACACACACACACACACACACTCAGCCTGGACTATTGTCACGAGTTTTGCCAACTATTATTAGGCCCTGGTTTTTATTTCAGTATCAAAGCCATGACTTGGTATTGGAGCTGAGAGAAGTTTTTCCTAATAAGTAAACAGTGGTGGCAGGCCAGGTGGCTTAAAATATGAAGTCAGAATTAATTATTATAAGCTTATAAGCACGTGCACCCACATATCTGTCTGTCTGTCTATCTATCTATCTATCTATCTATCTATCTATGTACAAGAATGTGTAAATATGCTTATAAGCCTTTAATAATCAGTACTAATTATTTTAAGCTTATAAGCTCAACTCTCCCATATAAACACTTTCTATCTATCTGTCTATCTATTTATCTATTTATCTGTCTATCTATATGTCCCACAGATATATGTAGGTGTATGCATGCTTATAAGCCTGTAGCAGTAATGACTAATTTTAAGTTTATCTGCACATTTCCACTAATGTACATTCTATCTATCTATCTATCTATCTATCTATCTATCTATCTATCTGTCTGTCTGTCTGTCTCTACAGGTATATATGTGTATGAGACCCTTTGTAGTCCAATGGACATGTCACCTTCAAAGTTTCTAACTCATCCTGAACTTTCTTTCCATTTTTGCAAGACTTGTAGTAGTTTAATAAAGCAGCATTGGTGTGTAGACAAGGAGTCAGCACTTGTTTAGGAAGGTGTGCTTGAAGTAAGAAATAAACTGCTGTTTGTGAAGAGATTCCCTCAAATCTGCTCACAGGTTCCTCTAAGTCTGCTCGGATGTACTCGACTTAGATGAGTAAACAAGGAGAGGAAAAGTGGTGGGATTTGAGGGTTTCTTGGTGGTGGCAATTTCACACTTGGTTGACAGGCAGCGCGTCTGAGGCCGCAGAGATTTGCCTGCAGATAGTTTTTCCTCTCATGGAACGAGAATGAAAACAACCTGAAAATGATTTTTCTGAACTCTTGCCAGTTTGAGCAGAAAACAGTAAAACTTAAATAGTCCTCCCTCCATTGTTTACATTTAATGGAGAACTTTATGGCCGTTTCTCCACCTTCGCATTGCGGCGAGCATATTATTTTACTATCGCGTGTTCTGCAGTCTAGACCAATTCACCTTCGCTCTTATCGGCTGTTGTGTTTCTTTTCGGCAGCCCAGATTTTAACAGGCGCAAGCGGGCTGCTTTGAAAGGGGATGACTTTACGGCCTCGTATTATCTGCCAAACACCTCGACAGCGCGTTTCGACACTGCTGAAGATGGCCCTCTTTTGTCGGCAGATATCGCACTGAGAGCAGGTCCAGCGTTGTTGTCAAGGCGGAGGGATTAGTAGATGGTTATCATAAACCAGTTTCAACAAGGAAGCGATGTTAATTGAAGTTGAGCGTTATCTCTTTCTTGTATGTTTTCCATAATGTTATCACTGTGTGGCATTTTTATCTGGGACCTGTTGTGGGTCATATCTCACCGAATCTTATTTTAGTTTGAAAGGCACATGATTGGAAATGAAAGTATGTGTCTATTCGTTGGGTTAAAGTGGATAGGATGGGCACAGCTGGGAGTTAAAAAGTTAGTTCTTTTGGCTCTTGCACATAATACCAAAGTGCGTTGGTGAGTAAAGGAAGGTGCTGAAGCAACTGCCCACTGCCTTCTATTATGCATGCAGTCAGCTTGTTTTGTAAGTTCGGGGAATTGTGTTGAAATTGTGGTCTGTGGTGGTCGACCATGTAGATAGAGGCTGAACAATGTCTATGCCTTTAAAGAGCCCATATCCTAAATATTTTCTGCATTTTATTCTCCATCCCCAGAGATCCACTTATGACACTTGTGTGGTTTTATGTACCAAAAACGGTCATAATTCATTACTACATGACCATTTTCCCACCACTCTTTATCCCTTAGAATTAAATAGGCTTTTTTGGACACTATGCCTTTAAGACTGATATATGTGAATGAGCTTTGTTCCGATTAGCTGCCATGTACATTCAAAAAGTAGTCTGAGCCGAAACGCTCCTTATTTAACTAACTTTAGTGTGAGTGGGCGGGGCTACACAGCTGTAAGCTGAATAGGAGGACATATCTAAATGATTCTGACATCACAGAAACTCAGTGAACTCAAAATGGGCTGTTTTCGCAGCATAATTTTCATATATGGACGGTATGAACAGGGAAGTAAACAATATGCTTTGAAACTTTCAGTGTTTACATACTGATTTGGTTTTCCGTGATATGGGCCAACTTTGAGAGGACCCTTTGAAAGTCACAAATGAGGTATAGATCAATGAAAAGGAGGGCTAGTGGGGTCATTTAGTGTGAGTTTCTACAGAAGAATTTAATAAAAGGGGTACTACAATGAGTTTATAAACTATTACTTGGTTTTTGACTGTTGTTGCTGTTGTATTATTACTATATTATTACTATTAAGTCCTGTTCTTATCTTCGTAACACACAGAAGTTGCTTTATTTTTGGTACTTTTGAAGTGGTGTCATGTTGCTGAGACAATAAAAGGGCTTGTCTGCGTTAAGGTTGAAAGTATCTCAGTATTGCTTATTGAGTGTGTCAGGCATGACTGAATATGAATCATATAAACCCGAAAGAGCCGTTTTGGTACAGGGAGCACAAGAGGAATGGAGGAAACTGTTTGCGTTGTTTGTTTCGCGTCGTTGAGTCTTTAGACTCTCCTAGGAACATGCGTAAAAAAAACTTTTCAAAATGAATAATTATGCAGGGTGGAGTCAATAGACCCCACATAAGGGCTTCTCCGAAAGGCTTCTTCCATATGGGCCCTGTTTGACTGGTTGCTGTGAAAGGGTCTGCGGTCACAAGTGTGTTCGATGCGGCATTAGATCCTCTCAGCGGTTTGGCATTAAATCAATTAAATCACCAACATACGTTGCATCACTCACGCAAGCTGAAGCCTACTTGGAGGGATACAGTATCTAATCGTAGATAGACATCGTTTCAAGTTTCATTGTGTCTTAAAGGGGAATTCAACCAATTTTTCCAGTTATCTGCATAATTCATTTACTGAGATGATTTGATATGAAATTGTAGACAAATTTAGCAACTAAGATTTCTTTACAATGATGGTGATAGGAACTGGGAATGTCTCCAACGCAGACATCTGCTTTATTTACCACCATAAACCGCCAGTGAACCTACACATGAGTTTAGATGTAATGTTGATATTGTTGAAATGGTGGTAAATCTGGAAAATATGTTTTCTTTGGGAGACTATTTTGCCATACAACACCCTGCAAATACCTTTCCTCTGTGAATGGCTTTTAAAAATACCTTTTAAACCACAGTCATATCTCAAAACCATCCTAGAATAATGTCTCCAGCATCAGGCCGCATATTCATAACAATTTCCTGTAATTGCATTTTTGTGATGAAACTTTTAGAAGTGTTAAACTCTTCAGACGTCTGGTTCCTATCACCGCCACTGTGAACAGCTCTGAGTCAGTAAGTTTCTCTAGAATGGAGCATCTGACATCAAACCGCTTTGAATGACCCTGTTTACACATTAAGCATTGAATTGTGCAGGAGCATTTGAAAAATCAATGGAGTTCGCCTTTATTCAGCTTGATGTATGCAAATTACTTCTGTTCTGATTGGCTGCCTGATTCAAAAAGCCGTCCAGACTGAACGTGAAGCGGTGGAACTAAACTGCTATAGCCTGAACAGGTAGTTGGTTTTTGTGACATCACTAAAACGGTGAATTAAAAACGGGTTGTTTTGACATACATGGACTGGGGAGTGAATGGTACAGTGTTTTTTTCTGAACAGCTGTGTTTTTTATGGACCTGATTGAGGGAGATTATGGCTCACAGGACACATGCAACGACTTTGACCTCTGTTCAGACAAACTTTACAATGCCAGCTTATTCCTCTAGGAACTCGTCCAGGGCTTTTACCGTATACAAGCTCTTTGGGGAAATGATTAAAGAGACCATGCATTCAAAATCTGTAAATTAATAATTTGATCCCTTACTGTGGATTCACATTAAAGGAGTTTGGACAACTTTGGACAAAATGAGTGAACTTGAGGCCATGGTACTTGGTGACTTTGCGATAAGGCCTTGGTAAAAAGATATCATGGCCTGCAAGATTTGTGTTGGGCCAAAAACTCACAACATGATTTTCTCAAACCGTAGACCAGCAATAAGGCTTGACTGATATGGATTTTATTACTGATAATGAATAATACTGGCTGGTCTAGTCTTATATGGTCAAAAATTAAACAGGCTCAAATAATTTTAGTTGCTTTACTAGCTGATATGATTGTTGTCTGTTGTAAATTGTTAAATGTATTTGTCCGTTCTCGATTGTCAAACAGCAGAAACAAAGTAGCGCCAAAGGCAGAGCAGAAAGTCTGTTAGTTTTTCCTATTTTATCACCGATATCAAATGTAATCAGTCTAGCTTATGTATCAGTATAGAGCCCTAAACAGTGTCCTGTTGGCTATTTCTTGCATTATCAAACTGTGCTCTTGTTTCTAGAGACCAGAGGTGTCATTTTGGTCTTCATGTGCCAAACGTCAATCACAGAAACACTATCTGAGGATTGGACCTCCAGTGGACATGCTCTGTGTGAAAAATCACGCCTTAATAACTTCCAGTTGTCTAAATAGTTTTCCTGTCCTTCCTGGGGTTTAGGGCTCCCCAGTGACCAGCGGGGACCGTGATGGACCGTGGTGGAGAAAAGCAGTGCAGTGTTGGTGGGATTTAACTGGACTGTGTTTGTGAGTTTAGCTTAAGTTTGAGAGATGGGTCAAAGCCTCAATTAAGATAGAGAGGAGTGGAAAGAGGGAGGACTGCTGCTGGGTCATTTAGGGAGATGGCTTCTACTGTTGAAGTGAACAGAAAGGGTGTTAAAGTTAATTTATGAATGATTGATGTTGATAGTTATTACAAGACACTACTGATGTCTGTTGCTGGTTGCCGAACTATGACTGTACTGTTACTATTGATATATTACTGTTGTGCTGTTACTCTTTCTATGTTCCTAGTAACTAAAAAAGACATTTTTTTGGAACTTTTTTTGAGCAGTACCGCTCTGAATATTGCAACACCAGTATTTGTTTTTTTTTTTATAATATTTTTGATCTAATCTGGCATTGATCTGGCATTTTGATCTAAAGGCTTAAAGGCTTTATACGCCGAGCATGGTTTATTATTATGTCAGTAAATGAGTTGGATCACATGTATAACTGCTGATATCTTGATGCGAAAATGTTCTTCATTTTTTGCAAACTTTCTCATATGTGGCTTTTTTTAATATGAACACTGAGTGTGTTTACATACGCTTAATAATCCGATAACTGCAGAAAATCAGATTTTGTCAGTAATCGTGTTTACATGCACTTGAGTAATCAGATAATGGAGAAACTCCAGGTTTACATGAGTCAGACAGTAATCGGATTTCTGCTTTGCAACCAGCCAATAAACTCAAAGAAGAAGACGTGTAAAACTCAAACTTCGTGCTCTGGTTTGTATTTCAAAAACATTGCTCCACTTTAGCTGAAAATATGAACACACTTCATCTAGAAGATGAAGAATATTTAATCGTCAAGCATGTGTTTGGTTTCAGTGTCGCTCCAAAAGTGTTTTGTTGCCGTTTCGCAGCAACGCAGCTTGATTATTTCCGGTACCGCTGTCTGTTGTGCACATGCACAGACTGAGAAAAGCGAAAGACATCAGAGTAAGAGTTCACATGCACAAATCTGATTGCTGAGCTAAACTCCAGCTCTCTTTATTGGATTTCTTAATCGGATTTCTAGATCGGAATATGCTGTTTATATGACCATCTGAATAATCAGATAACTGCAGAAATCCGATTATGATCGGATTATTATGTGTATGTAAATGCACTCACTGTTGTCTCTGCCGTTGGAAAGATGGTTAATCGACTGTCTTCTACCAACTACAGCTTTTTGGATTAGTTTGTCTTCTGTCGGTTTGTTCATTCTTTGCGCTGTGCAGAACACTGAAAGTTTTGTTTTCTTGGATTTTTAACCCAATTATCTACCCAATTTAGTTGTCATCAATTCCACCCGCGCTCTAAGGAAAGCGCCTGCGCTGACTAGCATCGCATTAAGTGATGGGGAGAGAAGGAGGGGCCATCACACTTGATTTAACATAGTGAAGTATTGATTAGCCAAACAATAATACTGTTAAAACAGTATTAACAATTAATACTGGGCTGCAATGAGGAGTGATTTGCAGACAGTTAAATAAACACATTAACGTATAAACGTCACTACTTAGCATATTGATATTATTTGAATTTATTGTAATATTAATATTTTTCTGAGCAAATAAATTCTGCTCAGATAAACAGCTCATTTTCTCTGGTGTCTAAAACTTTTGCACAGTGCTGTATGTGTTTTAAATGCCCCCCAACAAGGTCTCAGCATTACAGACCTCAGCTGGCATCTCACGAAGCAGCCAAGAGTGGCTAAAACTTCATTAAGGCGAAGAAAGGCTGCTTTGAAGAACCTAGAATATGTCAGTGTTGTTAGAAAATGTGGAAAATACTAAAAATAAATCTCGTGTCCAAACTTTTGCTGCCACTCTAGACCGATGTGGATATTTTTAATGCTTTTTGGACGGCTCTGCCAGTGAGGGACGCCTTAAACATCAAATTTGATTTAGCTTAAGCGGATGACACTGTGTAGTTCCGTGTCCCAGAGAGATCGTGAAGAAAACATCTCATTTGTCTGTCTCCTCTGTAATCCCTTTCCATTTGTTCGTTAAAACTCCCCCTCGGATGGTGTGGATAGGTGTGTGCGAGTGTGAAAGACGTGGTTATTTTGCCGTTCCTGGTCTTCCAGGCCTCGCGGATAAAAGGACACTATGCTAATAGAGCTGTGAGTGACTCATATGCGCTGCAGGGCAGAAAGAATAAGGCTTTAGTCTCGGCTCCTCCGCCCCGCCCTCCCAAGCAGCCTACAGGTCCTGACCTCTGACCCTCAGCAGCGCACTGTGTGGTTTCACGATCTAAGGGGGCAGTGATTCAGGGTGTGTGTGTGCGTGTTTGTCCCTCTCTTTCAGAGGTGTTGGTAAACAACCTAGCGGAATTTTCTCACCTACAGGAAGGGGGTTTGACGTGTGAGTGTGTGTGTGTGTGTGTGTGTGTGTGTGTGTGTGTGTGTGTGTGTGTGAAGGAATGTGGGGGGCCTCGCTGGTTTAGGGTCCTCTTCACTACTTTCCAGAATTCCTAATTAAAGTGTGAAGAACTATGTCATTGGGCTGTGGGATGGTCTCAAAGGGGAATTCCACTGATTTTTCAAAATTCCAGCATAATTAAATGGTTAAGATGTAAACAAAGTTATTCAGAGTGGTTTGGTGTAAAATGCCGTATTCTAGAGAAACTTACTGGGTCAGAATTGTTCACAGTGGTGCTGATAGGAACCAGACGTCCAAAGAGTCTGGAAGAATTCCTCTAAAAGCTCCCTTGTAGAAAGTTATATATATATTTATATAGCCAATTTATTTGCTATCCAGAACCAGTTTTATAGGCCTGTGTAATACTGTTAATGGTAAAATAGGACTTAAATAAGTTTTCTTTGGGGACTCACAATGCCCTGCATGTACCTCTCTGCCATAAATGAACTTATTTCATATATTTCAGGTCAAAAACATTTTTCAAAACTATTGTAAAACAATATCTTTGACATCAGGCAGCGTACTTATAACTATTTTGTGTAATAACTTTCTTTGTGAGAGCTTTTAGAGGCATTAAACCCTTTAGGCGTCTTCTTCCTATCACCATCACTGTGAACAACTCTGACTTGGTAAGTTTCTCTAGAACCAAGCATTTCACATCAAACCACTCCAAATGGCTTAACCGTTTAATTATGCAGAAAAATGTGAAAACCGGTGGAATTCCCCTTTAAATGCCCCCCCTTTAAAACTGCTCGCCCATATTTTGACACCCATTAATACCACAGTTACACAAAATAGCCACTTATGTGTCATGGCTGTGGCAGTGCTTGGCATATGCTGTGGTATATTTGTTTACAAAGTGGGTAGTTTGCATAATCGTTGGTTAATTTGTATGTTTTTAACCATTTAAACCCTAGAAGGCTATTATTCTGAACTACTGTGAAACTGATATGTATGTTCTGTGGTTATGAGAAGAGTTTATGGATGTTAATAGTTGATTTGCATAGTTTTGATTGCTACTTTGCATATGTTTGTGCTTGATTGATTGATGTACTTGATGTACTTTATTGGAATTCATGTCTGTATTAAAGTCTATTTTGACCAGGCAAAATATCAAAAATATGGTATCAGGTGTCTGATACGGTGATCTTTTACTTGTAGCTGTAAAAATGAACCTCCAATACCACCTGATACCATATGACCTAAGCTTAGTGTCTGCTGCTATGCTAATGAACAAACAACTCTACCTGGCAGCGACTGAGTGTTGCTCAGGTAGCTCAAGAGTGCTGGTTTAGAGGACATTTTACCAAAATTATGTACTTGTGCTCATTCTCAGTCTGCAAAAAAAGGTTTCAGTGCATCCCTAGTTTGGACACTAATGATTTGTGGATTTAAATACAGCAGCTACAGCCGTAACTCACAATCCAGACGTCTAGCATTGGATAAAAATGAAAGTTAACACTCAAACTGGTTTCTTCCAGGTGTGCGCTGTAGCCTGAAGCTGTGTGTCCGAGCATGCGCATGTACGTCCGTGTGTTTGCGTTATCGGACTGCGGCGCTACAGGAGGGCCTGGCTGTGTTTAGCTTGGCCTGCCTGGCACTGAGATTAACAGCCTGCACTGTTCGAGCGGCTCTCAGCACGGAGCTCGCATGCCTTCAAGGACGTTTGTTTGGAAGTGGATTTGTGATCAGACAGACCACTGCGCTCAGTTTAGTACAGGTTGATTATTTCTCCACGTACGTACCTGTGAAGTACATACCTACAGAGAAATATGGAGGCTTTTAAAGGTGCTAATATTACTCGGTAACAGAGGATTTCACAGTTAGCCTGATGACCTCAGCTAAAAGTTAAGGCTCAGGTTAACCAGCTTTGCTGAGAAATCCTGATTTGTACATCCGGCCACTGATCTTGTAATCGTTAGAAGTCGAGTTGTGTTTTTTTTTTTTTTTGCTGTACTATTAAAATTTGCATACATAATTTACAGTCTGTATTGACATGTTTGACTGCATTTCCATCTTTTTCTGTCAGTTTCAGTATCAAAATGGCAAAAAATGGCAAATATACACACAAAATAACTGCACTCCAATAACTTTCCATCCAATTAAAATTAGAATATAATATAAAATATTATCATGAATATCAATATTCTATAAGAATAGGAAAAGTTCAGGATTTCATTTTAATGGCTGAATGGACAGTCAGTATTTTAAAATTCCTATTGCTGTTATTACTATTCTTAATAACAGCATAATAATTATCACTTTTGAACTTTTTCAAATAAAGTTAATTACTCAGTATTGTTATTATGACTCATTTCCATTATTGCACTATTGCATAATTACCTTTAATTACTTTGCTTTTTATGTGTTTTTTCAGTAATACCCACTTGAAATGCTACCAAGTAATGAAAAAAAAAGAAAAACTTGTTTTTTCTTTATTTATTTACTTTTCTTCTGTTCTGGACAACTTGCTAGTGGCTAGCAAACTAGGAAACTGACCGATTGTGGCCTTAGATCAGATAGTTAGGAATGAAGTCTTGACAGCCATGTTTATCTTCAAAGAGTCCAACAGCTGGGTGCTGCTGGTGACAAGCTAGAATTTATCCTGATAAACAAGCGTTTACCCATGGAAGTGCTTGGTCTAATAAACATGGTAAATATGTTGGGTATTCAAAAGGATGTAACGTTTTAGAATATTTTAATCAGCGTATTTATTGCACATATAAATATTTGTTGCAGCCTTACTTACAAACACAAATATGATATCGGTTCTGGAGGTTAGATTCGAGACTGGAATCTTTAAATCTTTAAAGCTTTATCTTCATCAGTAACTACAACTTCTAAGGGTTAAAAACACATCAAAGTTTTGACAGGTGGTGTTTGGAGACTGACTCAAACCAAACAGAAATTAGTGACCACGAGTGTGTAAAGCAGAATCTAATGAAATACAGGCAGGACACACATGTTTGGTTAGGATTAGCCTAAAACCTCCAAAGATAAAGACGCTGACTTTTTGCTAAGTCAAACAACAACAAGGGATCGGGATGGAATTTAAACATCATTCAGAATCCTTTTCTTTTAAGACATATTTGAGCATTCTTTTGTTTTAGGAGAATGTCTACAAAGTGAGCTTGATGGATGAATCATCTGTGAATTCTGTACATCTGGTAAGAGTTTGGAGATCTGGAAAAGGCATTAGGGGGGAAAAAATGAGTGAAAGAAAAGGGGGTTGGAGAAAAAAAAAAACGAGCTTTGGAGAGGATGGAACACCCCCAGCATGCGGAGTCCTGAGACCAAAAAATCACCACTCTGAGTTCTGGCCATGCAAGAAGGCCAATTCTCCAACCCTGTGAGCTTTCGTAGGGAGTTATGGACAAATACTAAGAATATTTAGATGTTTCGTCCAAAGGAGGCGCATTTTAAAAATAAATCATTGAAATGTAAAGTTGAAGGAAACTTTATGTCTCCAAAACAACAGCCTTTCTAGAGATAAACTTTGTGGTAAAGGGAAATTTTGACCTTTTTTCTGACCTTCGTGAAGCTACATGATATTTTCGCGTCAGCTTTTCAACCCTCCGCCTCGCCAGACGACTTCCTCTCTGCTGAGTGTGAACTCTCACATTGTAAATAAACTGAAACAAACTGGAAAAGCTGAATGCATGCTGATTCCTGCCCCCATACCCAGTGATTTACCAGAAGAATCTGTGATATTTTCAACCTTCAGCGAAGTTAAATACCTCCTGCCCGGAATCAGGCTGCGGCACTGTGTGGAGTTTTGAAACTGAAGATAATGACTGTACACATGATTGTATTATCCCTGTTCTTCTGAAAACACAGGCTTGTGGAACAGCATCTTGTTCATTCCATCCAATCGTGGAAGTTTCTGTTTATCACAACACCATCTAAAATAGATTGTTACCATACATGCAGATATAAGCCTGAAATGTGGACTATCAGCGTGAAGTTTTTCATATAAAGCAGAACGTAAGACTGTTAACAATTTATTTTCGATTAAAATCGATTGTTAACATACGTACAGAATATAAGCCTGGAATTTGGACACTTAGTCTGGAGTTTTTAATATAAAACAGAATGTAAGACTGAGGTTTGGAAAATAATCCAGAGTATTAGCTTGAAGTGTGGAACATAAACCAGAATAAAGACCAAAAGCTGACAATATAAACATGAAGTTTAAATTGTCGTCTTCTGGATTTTATTCTGTTTTATATTCCACACTGTAGGCTCATACTCTGGATTATATTCCAGACTTCAGGCTTATATTCTAACACTCTAGAATATAAACCTGAAATGTGGATTATAAACCAGAATATAAACTGTAAATTCAGAATATAAGACTGAAGTTTGGGAGATAATCCAGAGTATAAACCTGAAGTGTGGAATATAAACCAGATTATAAACTGGAAATTTACAATGTAAGCATGAGTTTGGAATGTAAACCAGAGTATTAGCTTGAAGTGTGGAACATAAACTAGATTAAAAGCCAGAAGCTGACAATATAAACGAGAAGTTTAAATTGTCGTCTTCTAGCTTTTATTCTGTGTTATATTCCACATTTTAGGCTAATACTCTGGATTGTATTCCAAACTTCAGTCCTATATTCTACCACTCTGGAATATAATCCAGAGTATAAGCCTGAAATGTGGATTATTAACCAGAATATAAAATGTAAACTCAGAATATAAGACTGAAGTTTGGAAGATAATCCAGAGTATAAGACTGAAGTGTGGAATATAAACCAGATTATGAACTGGAAGTTTACAATGTAAGCATGAGTTTGGAATGTAAACCAGAGTATTAGCTTGAAGTGTGGAATATAAGCCAGAATAAAAGCCAGAAGCTGACAGTATAAACATGAAGTTTAAATTGTCATCTTGTGGCTTTTATTCTGTGTTATATTCCACACTGTAGGCTAATATTCTGGATGATATTCCTAACTTCAGGTTTATATTCTAACACTCTGGAATATAATCCAAAGTATAAACCTAAAATGTGGATTATTAACCAAAATATAAGATTTAGAATATAAGCCTGAGGTTTAGAAGATAATTCAGATTATGAGCCTGAAGTGTGGAATGTAAACCAGAGTATTAGCTTGAAGATTAAAGTATGAGCCTAGATGTAACTTTGAAGTGTGGAATATTAGCCTGACGTTTTTATTACGTCCCGTATAAATCAGGGTCTGGATTACAAAAACTTCCTATCTTTAGTCTTAAGATTTTTCACAGAATTCTTATCTTACCTCAAGTTAGGAAATCCTAAACTACAAGATCGAGATCCCAAAGCTTTAGTCGGCATATGAGCCACGCTAATGTTATCCCTCCTAATAAACAACCATACTCAGTCTCCTCATCATACACTACTATCACTGCGGTGTTTTATTTGACGAGTTATTAATTTTTAAAATGCAACTTAGAAAACAAAAACATCTTAGAAGTGAAGCCGCTGTTTTGCAGTATAAATAAATGTAACGTCATTATGCTAGTGGTGAACTGTGCTCACTGTCGAAGTTGTCTAAAAACAACAGAAACTGATGGTTAAAACAGAAGTTAGGACACCGTTAGGGTTGTCCTAAAGTTTGGACAGTTGTCTAGTTAGGATCCCTCCGTAATACTCTTATCTTGAGGTAATGGATAAGATTATGAACTTAAGAACTGTTATTTTGTAATAGCTTTCCAAACTGAAGTTGCCGTGTTGACTAAACAGATAAGATTTCACAGTTAGGATGTTTCTGTAATACGGCTCTGATATTCAAAGTAGCCTAATGTTTGAAATATAGGCCAAAATATCAAACTGAAGTTTTATATAAGCCTGAATTGTGGAATATAGGCTAGAATATAAACCTGAAGCTTAACATATAAGTCTGAAGTTTGTAATATAGACCATAATATAAGCCTTACATTTTAAAACGTTAACCAGAATATAAAGAACATGAAAACAGCCTAAATATTAAAATAAGACTTAAGTGTGGAATATAAGACTGAGGTTTAGAGTATAAGCCTGTGGTTGATTGTTCTAGGCTCCGTGCTAAATTGGCAGTGTAATAATTACGTGTTTTTCTTCTGCAAGAATAATAAATCTTGGGAGAATGCAGTCTGCTGTCTAATGATCTCTCATTTTTCTCACAGCAGTACTAAACGTATTATCTGCAGTAAATCTCGCAAAGCCTGAAGCCTGAAGTTACACATAATAAAATGATTACAGGCTTAATTAAAAAATTAAAAGGATAAAAAAAAGCTCATGTAATCAAGGCTGATTTCTGTTTCTGCTCTCCCATTCCTGTGTGTGTGTGTGTGTGTGTGTGTGTGTGTGTGTGTGTGAGTGCATGTGTTGTGTCCGGCCGGCCTCTTGGCTGGCGTCCGCCTGACTCCGGTTCACTCTGTGCCCGGGGCGAGTGCAGACCCTTTGCCCAGTGCAGCATGTGTTTTTGTTGCTCCTTCGTTTATTCAGCAGTGCTGCACATGGGCCCAAGATGTGATTTTGCTCAGCTTCAGATAAAACAGTGAAGAGAGGGAAAACAGGGGGTCTGCCTCAGTCAGACAGTGTTTATCCTCTGCTTCTAGCGCAGAATGTATATCAGTCTTGGAAGTGTTACGGAGTTCATTTTGTGCCAGAAGGTTCAAAAAAATATATCAAAAGCAAATTTTTGAGTATCAAATGTCAGTTTATGTTCGTCGATGCCCAAAATAAGTTCTATCTTTTACAGGTCAGCGCAGAACACGTTAACATATGTTACTTTAATAATTTAGTAGAATATGACAAACATTGCTCAAAACGTCAGATGTGCCGATACAACGCTGCACCCATAGCAGCACTCAGTACGACGTGTTCAGTGGTTCACTCTGAGGTGTTCAGGTGACATGTTCAGAAGACCTGTCACTCCAAATCAGTTGACCAATAGAAAGTGCAGGTGAATGCCCTGTTTTACGACCCGCCTCCTGTTAAAAAGCGCCAAAAGTCAGAAGCAAAAGAAAAATTTCAGAAGCAAAAAATAATATTAGCAAAATCAGCAAGTAAAAGGAAATGAAAGCAAAAACTGGCAAAATTACTCATAAATTTATATCAGAATGATTGAAAATGAGTAGAAATCTTTCTGAAAAATTAAGTTTGATTTAACTCATTATTTGTGTTTGCCGCATATTTTAGACATTCCTATACGTAACATTTTGCTTGTGGGTTTTATGATTTTATTTGAAACTTTTGGCACAAAATGAACTCCATAAAAGTGTGTTCTGCATTGTCCACTGTGCATTTTAAGTGATTCTCATTTTAACATTGATATGCAGGTTTTTTCTTTTTCATGTCAGGGCATACCATGACATGTAAGCCTCAGGTTTGGAATATAATCCATAAAATAAGCCTGAAATTTGGAATATAGGGCAGAAATAATCTGGAGTTTGGAATATAATCCAGAATGTAAAACTGAAGTTTAACAATATAAGCCTGAGGTTTGGAATATAAGCCAGAATATAAGCCTGTAATATAGAATATAAGCCTGAAGTTTGGTATATAAATGAGGGTATAAGCCTGAAGTTTGGAATACAAACCAGAATATAACTAGAATAGAAGCCTGAATGTGGAATATAGGCCAGAATCTTAAGTCCCAAATTCGGAATATAAACCAAAAGATAAAACTGAAGTTTAGAATGTAAACCAGACGGTGGGATTATAAGCTTAAAGTGTGGAAAATAAGCCTGAGGTCTGGAATATAAGCCTAAGTATAAGCCTGAAATGTAGAATATAAGCCTGAAGTTTTGTGTATAAACCAGAATACAAGTCGGAAGTTTGGAGCGTAAAGCAGAATGTAAAATTGAAGTTTATGTAAGCCCAAAGTTGTGAATATAAACCTGAAGTGTGGAACATATGCTTGAATATAAGCCTGAGTTTGGGAATACAAGCCTGAAGCATCTATAAAGCTACACATCCACTGTTGACTTTAAACCACTTAAAGCTGCAGTTTGGTGGAAAAACAAATTTGCACACTTTTGTTTGGTGAGTTTGGTGTCTGAAGTTGGCTTCTGTAGTTTTGAACAGGAGCTTTGAGGCTAATGTAGGTAGCAAGTAATAGAAGCTTATAGCCAGCAATTTAGCATCGCGAGATCATAATTTCTACATCAACACACATTTGCCTTAAACCATGTTAAATTAAGTAGTAGAATACATGTGGTTTCTGACACTGATCGACAGACTGTTATCTAGAAGTGGACAAAAGTACAGCTTTAAGATGGTTGCTAATGCAAATGTTAGCTACATTGTGTACATTTGTCCATTTTTTATAAAGTACAGTGCATCATGGAGTGTCAGAAACTACATAAGCATGTTTATTTGAGATTATTTAACATCTAAACACAGTTTGATGATTTAGGCATGCGGTTTGCACAGAGCTAACTGGTGTTAGCTTCATTGGCCTTGTTGTAGAGAATCGGTGCAACTGTAATTTTTCTGACTCTATCTTTTCTTACATGGGTTATTTCCAGTATTGCAATAAAAATGAATTTTTGGGGGGACGAGCCCCACTGATGCTGTAATTTAGGCCAAAAGTAAACTGAATCTGTGCGCAGAAAACCAGGCCGGCTGTGACTGTGTGTTTTATTATCATGACAATGTACATTATAATCATTTTTGACAGTACGGTTATGTGGTTACGCTTAGCTTTGGATCTGTCAGGCCCTCGTTAGCCTCAGTGTTGTTTGGTCTGTAAGAGAAAGTGCCTGGATTCGCTATCAGCACTGTTGCTGGGCTGTAAAAGCTCTTTATGACAGGAAAGAGAGGGAAGGAGGGATGGGGAAAGAGAGCGAAACGAAGCGCATTGCTGGTGGCTCTCCGCGAGCGTCTTTAGCCGGCCGGCTGTGACAGTAGGGTTATTCTTTGACTAGTTTATGGCTCTCTGAAAGGGGCCGTGTTAAAGAAGCCTCTGTCTTCCAGCTGCAATCATAAAGAGGCATCATTGACATCACTTCACACTTTCAAAGAGCGAAGTTCACACTCGGCCGATCAGCGATAAAGATAACCTGATAAGGAGCCGTCTCTCCACCACATCATGAATCACACGGCTGCTGTTGTGGGAGGAGAAGAAAATGACTTCACTGTCTCGCTCTTTTTTTGGGGGGGTAGAAATATCAGGACGTTTTTCACAGGAAGAATTCAGTCTGATACGGTGCAGCCGCTCAGTTTGGACGCAGCGTTAAGGAGCCTGAATGTCCAGATGATCAGAGCTGCAGGTGGAACGCAGATAAAAATACAATGATAACATAATCCATTATTTTATTTACATGAAGTCTTTTTCTGTCTTTCTGTATTTTTCTGTCATTCCTTTTGTGTTTCTGTCTTTCTTTCTGGCATTTCTTTCTTCCTGTCTGTCTGTCGGTTTATTTTTGTCTTTCTTTCTGTCTTTCTTTCTGTCTTTCTTTCTTTCTTTAATTTTCGTTTTCTTTCTTTCTTTCTTTCTTTTTTTCTTTCTTTGTATCTGCGTGTCTTTATTTCTGTTTGTCTGTTTCGTCATAGTTTATTTTCTTTCTTTCTTTCTTTCTGTCTTTCTTTCTTTCTGTCTTTCTTTCTTTGTATCTGCGTGTCTTTATTTCTGTTTGTCTGTTTCGTCATAGTTTATTTTCTTTCTTTCTTTCTTTCTGTCTTTCTTTCTTTGTATCTGCGTGTCTTTATTTCTGTTTGTCTGTTTCGTCATACTTCCTTTCTTTCTTTTTTGTTTGTTTGTTTCTTTCTTTCTTTCTTTCTTTCTTTCTTTCTTTCTGTCTTTGCTTTTCATTTTCTTTCTTTCTTTCTTTGTCTTTCTCCCTGTCTTCTTTCTGTCTTTCTGCCTGTATTTCTTTCTGTCTGTCTGTTTCGTCATACTTTATTTTTTTTCTTTTTTCTTTTTTTCTTTCTTTCTTTCTTTCTTTCTTTCTTTCTTTCTTTCTTTCTTTCTCTTCCAAATGAGCTTGACTTCTGTGAGCAGTGAGAATCAGAACCTCTCTCTCTCGTTATTGAAGAGCAGGAGTAAGGGATCCATTGTCCACATTGAAAAAAGAATGAGTAGAGAGAGATTTACTACTCTGTAACTGTCTACTGGGTCACCAGTAGCTGACCAGTGGGGCTAAGAAGCTGTGGTGACTTAGCAGAAAAAGTGATACTTCATCGAGGAAAAATGCTCAAACAAGCCGGGCAAAAATAAACACACGAATGGACAAAATTCAGACTTCAAGATGTCAACTAGTCCTGTTTTAGCTGTACTACATGCTTTAGTTCATGTTTATAGTAACAGTATGTTAATCAGTGTCGGAAACCACATAAGCAGGTCCAGCAGGTGAAAAGCAAAACGTCTCTCTGTCCTGCATGTTTCCTTCTAGGTCTGATAGAAGCTTCAATGTGAAGTGTATTTGGAGTGCTTGATGCATTTATTGCCCGACTCTATTGATTCTGAAAGCTCTCTTTTGCTTCAGAGCCTTAGACTTTACTGTTTGGACATGCAGTCGTGTTTGATAAACTGCGGCGTTCTGATCACAGGCGTCTACAGCCGTTAGGGCCTTTCTAATACATTTTCTAAAGCTTGGCTTTCTCCATCGGTGGAAAAAAGAATGAGCTGTTTGTGCTAAATAAATATTCACTGATAAATTTTACCACCAAATTTTCCTGCCTGTTATACTGCGTTTTTTGGCAGCTATTTTCCAGGCCTGTGTGCTGTGCTGGCTTTAGCTCTTTATCATATTTAGTCATATTTATCCACTGAATCCACTGAGACCAGCTTGTTTCTTTAAGAAGTCTAGAGTTATTGTAGTTGTTTTGCTCTAGTATTTAAATATAATTAATTAATTTCTTTAGTTTGTGTAGTTAATTGTGATTAATCACATTTTCCTATTTGATGTAATTTTCATTTAAAAAATAATGTATTTATTGCAGCTTTATGAGTGGACAGTATAAGCTTCATTAGAACGTATTTATTAGTTTAACCTGTGGGTTGATTTATACATAGTTTTATTGCGAGTGCCGGCCATTGTAGTCTTGCTGAAGGTGTCCTACAGTGCTAAAGTTATTGATATTTGATATATTGCCCAGATTAATAGATGTTTTGAATGTAAATGATCATTTGAACTCGATGTGCTCCAGTGATAAACAAATTCGCAGTATGGCAGTAGAAGAGTCTTAACAGCGAACAAGCAGCTGGGCTTCAGCCTGAAACTACGGGTAACTTGAAGGGTCTGACTAGGAAAATGCATTAACAGTGTAAATATTAGTGACATTAATAATTTTTGTGAACACTTTAGTAACATGCTGACTTTGAAACCATGATCAGTTACATAAATACATAATTTTGTAATGAATTACACCTTCAAAACTACATTCTGCTTTGACATTTTCGAATCTGCACTTTTTTCTGGTTGTTTCAGTGTTGAAAAATGACAAAAGCTTGGCAAAACACTACAAACAACACTGACTTTTATTCAAATTCAAACCAAACTTGCTCAAACTCAAACACAAATGTGTTTAAAAGGTTGAAAGTAGAATGGAGATATGACATTGGAAGGTTTTAGGTTTTGAGTTTGGCCTCATCAGATTTTGGCCTAAACCACTTCCATTATAAAACATACGCCAGAACGTCTAGAGGTCAAGCTCAGGTATGAAGTCCCCACCACTCACGTCCATTCAGTAACACTCTGAGGCCACATTTAGCACCGAAATATTTCCGATTGAGATACCATTCATATAACGGACGTAGTCTAATACACACCCAAGTTAGATAAGCAAGTCTGCTTGATAAAGTTGAGCTCTATCCAGGATAAAGTGCTTGCTGTTCTGAAAACAGTTGCAGTTTAGGCCCCCCTCACTGATTGTGGCTGAAAAAGCAGGAGTGTTCAGCTTCCACACCAGCGATAGCGATAGCCGCTTGAGTTATGGCCCAGGGGTTAAGCAGTAGCTGTGAAAGTTAATGTTATCTGATAAGATAAAGTGGGTGAAATACGGCAGGGTGACTGGGGCGGACCAAATCAAAGTTATATAAACACTCGTTCCCTTCCTCTCACTGGCCCTGAGTGGCACCTTGAGGCCATGGCCCTTTAAGTAGTAAACAACTGCTGATTGCAGATACTTAGAGCCTGAAAGCAGCTTGCTCTGTTGGTAAACCTTAAAGAGGCGGGACTAGAGCGTGGCTGCATCTTTGAAGACTAGGGCTGAGCAATGGGACCACAAATATAGTCTTCATATCATTTAGTTTCTTCATATCATTTAATAAGTATTAAATGCATTTTCAAGTTCTTATTTTAGGCCTGAAGAAATGTTAAGATTATTTTGTTAGATGAACAAAAATAGCTAAATATGAAATATATTTACAAATTTATCTTGGCTCATGGAACAAACATTCTGTCTCCATTTTTGCAGTTGCTTTTTTTGTTACACTTTGAAAAAAAAACTGTCAACTGTGTTAACATTTCATGCAAAATGGACCAATAAAAACGACTTTACTTGTAGTGAAATCTCATTTCATTAACTTACATTAAAGCTATTGTTTTTTTTCCTTCTTCTGAAACATAACCAGGTTAAGTATGTCCTGACAGAGACCTTATATAACATTTTTATGTAATATGTACCAAGAATATATATGAAAATAGCATGTTAGCTAGGAAACTCTCCTAACTTTCACCCTGGTGTTACCAGTGAATGGCTAGACTTCTTCTCAACTAGCTAGACTAGCCATTAGACATTGCATGTTGTCACCTAGTGGAGCAATTGTTTGACGTTTGGACCTAATTAAGCCCTAAATACTTGTTCTAATAGCTGATTAGCTAAGTTCTAATAGCTTATTAGCTAGGTAATTCTACTAACTTTCACCCTGCTGTTACAAATGAATGGCTAGACTTCTTCACAACTAGCTAGACTAGCAATTGCTTGATGTTTGGACCTAATTAAGCCCTTATTAATCAAACTTTTGCTGCTAATACAAGATTGAGGAAGAGAATGTCATAATGGTTTAATTGAAAAAAGCTCATGCATTATTCATTTAATAAAATGGTTGATTTTGGTAATTATTGTTCTTGTTTTATCCAGTTCTCTGCACGGCCGGCTCATTTATTAAGGACGGGCAGCCATGCTGCCCTGGCAAAATCCTATTTTTGTCTTGCGGTCATTAACTAGTCTTAGTCTGCTGTTCCTGGATCAGATATTCAGATCAAGTTTATTTATTTTGGCTGACTTGCTGTCAACTAAATGAGTTTTGAACACAATGTTCTTATGCATGGAATTGAGCTCTCAGTATCAAATCTGCAATGCAACGGTGGTCCACATTCTAGGATCCAGTTCAGATTCATATAAAAGGTGTATGAAAATAATTACCAAAAATAATAAGCTTCCAGAATCAGCTGCTGGTTGTCTGTCTTTCAGATTCAGTGCTGAGAGATTTACTATACCAACCACAAGTCCTCTTGTACTAAATCAGCTTCTTAAGCTTCTCTTACAGCTCTGTGTCTGAAACGGAGGATATCTGACACCCCTCGCTCGTTCAGTGCTCCTGAACAGAGGCTCTTTGAGTGCAGGCCTGGTGAAGGCCCTTCTCCGCTCGGCCTTCGTCGTAGCCGGCTTTAGCAGCGCGCAGCTTGTCCTACATTTGCGCTGATCAGTGTCGCAGATTAGCCATGACTGACTTTTCCCTTTTTTTTCCACCTTTCCTTCCTCTCATTCTGTCATTGGCATTCGTGGCCCCCGGCGAAATTTTTGAGGGAAACCCTGTAATTTTTCACTTTGCTTTAGCGCGATTAGGTAATTGGTTTCTGTAACAGGGATGCCAATTTAGCGGCACAGCCCACAATAGCAAGCGTATGATTATAATGCGCCGCCTTGTCAGAGTGCTGCCTGCAGGGCAGATCAGCCTCTGCTATTATCTCCACACACACACACAAACACACACACACACACAGTGTCATGACAGTAGAAGCCATTGCTTTTCTGCCCTCTTAACTTGAAACTCCCACACTACACTTCTGATATTGTGTGCAATATACTGTCATCTGACACAGGGTGCTTCCCTGCCCCACCAGCACACCGTCTGAGCACGTTGACAGACTGAGGCGTCATCCATACGTAGCTTGATATTTTTAAAAACATAATTTTTCCCTTTGTTTTCAAACTGCTGTTCACAACAGCAGCATTTTCACAGATAACTGTGTCCACATGAGAGTGCAAAAACAACTAGAAAATGCTCGCATAAGCATGGCAGCCCATTATTAGGGGAGATAATATCCCATAACATCCCATAAAATTTGATGTCCTGCACTTCAAGAAGAACATTGTAAGCATATGCGTTGTGCCAAATGAAGAGTGTGCCACGAAGCTAAAGCAGAGATTTTCCAACAGCATGATGCTGCTGCATTACAAACACAGTAGACTTTGACCTGCGGACTGTCAAACCGCCGTAATTCGATATTTCACACAGGTTCAAATTCAAGTCAAGATGTATTTATATAGTGCATATACAAAGCAGCTTTACAGAAAATCCGGGTACGAGCCCCACGGGTGACAGTAGCAAGGAAAACTCCCTAAGAGCAAGAGGAAGATACCTTGAAAGGAACCAAGACTCAGGGAAAGTCATCCTCCTCTGGTCAACACTGGACAGCAAAACACTAACAGAGCAAGAGCGATATGAACAAAGAATACAGTGTTGAATATTTTATTAAAATATACAATGTTGACTATAGACCAAATCTGTCAGACAGAAGTGCTTAGATAAAGTTTGATTTCTGCCAGAAAATAAAAGCTTAAAAAAGCAGAAGGAAACCTACCACTTTCTGTGGGGTTGTTTACGTTGCCATGGCTACGGTATGGTCTCTGAAAGGTCGACACAGTCCCGATCAGGCAAAGAAAAGCTGAGTTTTCTAGCTTTTCGTACTCTTTGAATTATGGAGAACTGAGCCCAGTACATTCTGATTCCTCTGCACATGAAAAAGTAAAGCCAGGTTTGATAATAAGTATGTTATCAGCTCCCAAAGTGCTAAGCACACAGAAACAACATGGTTTTCTGTCATATATCAGACGAAGTTCTGTTTACTTCTGCATTTAAATCGTCCAACTTGACTGACAGTTGTAATTTTTACTGGTACTGCATACTGTCATCCGGCTCAGGCCTACCCCACACAGATCCTGTCAGTGCTGACTTGCTGTATCGGCTGTTATTAGTTTTTGTTTTTTCATTTGTTTGTTTGTTTATTTTTCTGAAGAAATGTTCTGCTTCATTTCCTTCGGCTCTGCGGCTGGGTGTGAATGAGTAAGGGAGAAAAAGGGTGAGGGAGAGAATGTGGCTAGTCAGGTCACTCCACCAATGCTTTGCTATTTTAGCAGTTAGCCTCTTTACAAGACTTGCACAGCTCAATGTATTCCAGACTGCCTGCTGCTGCACCAGAGTGCTTTAGTACTCAGAGTAAACTTGTATAAAGTAATCGAAATGCTAATCTGGCTGATGAAAACAGAGATGTTAGCTTGATGAGTTAGCATGATGGAAGTTGGCAGCTGATTGCTTGACTGTCTTTAGCTTAAAAATGTGACTTTCTTGCCCCCCTTTTCTTTCAAAGTTGTTCTACACTAACATGAGCATGGGGACGTTTGAATTTCTCACAAGTGGTTTCAGGTCTAAAGATAGTTTGATTTGTGTTAGCATGAAAGGTGTTGACTGTGTTAGCATGAAAATGACTTCAGTCAAGTCGCCATATCTTCTCCAAACCACACACTTAGGCCCAATCCCATTTCCTATTTTTACGCTACACCTTGTTTTCAAATGTCACCGTGCCCCTCGGAACTGAGTTACAAGGGGTAGTGGTTGAAATCTTCCCTAAGAAATGGGACCCTCAAATAAAAAAGAACATTACTTCATTGACAGGGTACCAGCACTGCTCTGTAGGCGACCCTGCCAGTGTAAAGTTCAGCAACCTCACTGCGGGGCTTTAGTTACATTTAGTAAATCAAATGTCTTTAAAGGGGGGGTTGGTGACACAATCGTTTATTATCGCCCACCCCTTTCTCTTTGGTGATATGAAGCTGAAGTCAGCTATTCACCAGCTTCTTGCTAGAATTTTCCACCTTAAATGGAGCAGCAGTTACATTCTGGTGCTGTAGGCGTCAGAACTGCTGGACTATTTAAGGTGGAACAGGAAATTTAGCTAGCTACCGAAACACGAGCATACTATTAGCGATTTTTTAATGCTTGTTATGAAAAAAAGGACCGTAATACGTTAAAACGACATTAAACTAAGATAATACAAAGATTATCGTAATTTTTAACAGAGAAAATACTCACATTAGTGGGTTTCTCTGGTCGCTTGTGCAGCCATCTTGCCGGTTTTCTTTTTTGCTCATAGCAGTGTTTGGAGTGTGTCTCTGAAAAACTCTACTTGGAGGGCCATGTAGCCCTAACACTTCGCCCTACCCTTCTATCTCAACAACAATGGGACACCTTGCCCCTAGACATGAACGTGCAAAACAGAGGGCTAAGTGCTGAGTGGTAGGGGCGAGGGGTGAAATGAGATTGGTGAAATATTTCAGACTAATGAGCACTGAAATGTGCAAATGAGTCCATGCCTGACCAAAGGTCAGTCTGTTAAGATTCTACTAAAGGTTTTGTACATAAACAACTGGTTTCCCACTCATGGATTATCACTTTGTGTAAGTAATTATTGAGTGTGAAGGCTGTATCATTTTAATCCCAGGTTAGGCCTAGTCTGAGTCAGCGAAACTGGTCCAGAGAGTTAGAATCAGTCCGTGATTTGTATTCACAAATCAAACTGTTGCGATTACTTAACCCTTAAAATCACAGGCTTATGATATATTAAGGCATATAACTCTATAACTACATGACCAGCATAATCAGTAGTGATGGCCCTGATCATGTTGAGCCTGTTTCTTATTTGTGTTAACATTTTGAACTTCTTTAAGTTTCAGTGAGGCTGACCCTCCAGCCTGTATGGGACAGGCAGAGAGCTACAGAGCGGAGGGTGTGGAGTTAAGCTCGGGCAGCGCGCTGTAATCAATCTCTGAGGTTTCAGCAGGAATAGCAGGAGGCTCGCCCACTGCCAACTCCATCCACAGCTTTATTCAGAGCAGAGAGAGAGAGAGAGAGAGAGAGAGCGAGAGAGCGAGAGAGATGGAATAGACCGGAGTATTAAGTGTCTATTGGTGCTGGTGAAGCAGGCTTTCTGATGCTGTGAGCTGATTGATTATTGAGCTGTCGTAGGGCATGTTTGAGGTCCGGGGCTGATAGATAGCACAGTGTTAGTGCTGCGTCTGGCTGGTTGTTGGAAGCTGGAGGTGGAGGAGAGCTGAGGCCAGAGAGAGAGGTGATGGATGGATAGATACATGATAGATGAATGGATGAATGATGAATGGATAAATACATTGAAGTATAATGTATAGTTTTATAAATATTAGCGGTATATATCTTCATTTTAAAAATTAAGCAATACACGGCTGTATGTAAAAGGTAGAACACCCCTGGTCAAATTACATGTTTTGTTGATTTCTGAGTGAAAGTAAGTTAACCGTCCTCTGCAGAGAACACACTTCAGTATGGCATTTCTGAGTTTATATATATATATATATATATATATATATATATATGTATATATCCACACACACACACACACAGGAAGGCAGGAAACACCCCAGGTGACAGGTCACCAGTCCATCGCAGGGCTATATAGTATTATATAGTGCTATACTATCGTATAGTATATAGTGTAGTATTTGAAAGTGACTTTAATTTGTGGCTCAGCCAATCAGATTTGAGAACTAAAACTATCAGTTTTATAAAAATGTAAAGCCTATGTGTGTACTCTGTTCTGACCCGTGCGCTCTCTCTCTCTCTCTCTCTCTCTCTCTCTCTCTCTCTCTCTCTTTCTCTCAGAAATCTGAGCCACAACAAGCTGACAGAAGCTGATATGGAAATCCTCTCCAATCTGCCCAACCTCAGAGAAGTGTGAGTAGAACAGGAGACTTAGCGTCCTCGAGCCAGCGTTCAGACACAAGCCGTACCCAGACCAGACATAGCCTCCAACTTTGTCCATTTCCAATCTGCCCTCGTTCAGATTTATAGAACAGAAAGCAGATCAGGATGTTCCCCAGAGAAACTGCCCTCTTACTGCTGCCCAAGGACCATGTTCCCTGAAAGGAATCAAATTCACACTATATTCCTCTGACCCTAAATGTAGTTGATCAGCCAAAAAGTGTTTGGTTCTTTAGTTTTGTGCTTTCTGACAGCATTTGACATAAAAAAGGATCATAATGCCCAAAAACAATAAATGTCTGTGTCTCTAATGCTTTCCTAAATGGTAACGTAAAACGTCTGGCTCTTTATTTCAGTGCTTCGCTAATTTATGCACAAGAATAAGACGTATAGTGTAGTAAGCTATATAAGGACATGTGCAGAAACAGAAGGGGTGCGAATAATTCTGATTGGGTAGAGCTGAATCCACTATATGATGATGCAGAGAAAGTGCATTTTAAGCTGTTCTGAAAACTCTAGTTTAAACACAAGAGTTTCAGAATAAGCAAAGCATTGGAGATTTGAGGTCACATAGTTTTATAAATATTTGCGGTATATAATTTTTTATTTATAAATTAAGCGATACAAAATTGTATGTAACTGGTTAAACATTCCCGGTCAAATTACATGTTCTGTTGATTTTCTAAGTGAAATTAAGTTAACACATCCTCTACAGAGAACACACTTCAATGTGGCATTTTTCTACAAATTTTAGTCCACATTTGCTATTTATTTGCTGAGTTTAACAAACTGGAAATTGAGTGTTAAAATGTGCAAAAGTGTTTCAGTTAGAAAATCAACAAAACCTGTAGTTTGACCAGGGGCGCCCAAACTTATGCTTACAAGTAAAACATAAAACGTGAATAAAATATGCTTCACAAATTTTCGCCACCCACAACAAAACCATAGATGCATCTTCCCACCCACCAACCTTTACGAGGACTCCCTTATAAATAACAGGTAAATAAAGTAATTACTAAAATAATACATTAATAATAAACCATAAAAATGATATTTAAAATAAGTGGTGAGGGGCATTATGAACATCTCTGTTGTTTTTTGGACACTTTAAAGTGTCAGAATAACGAAATAAGTAAATCTAAACTGGTTTGAAGGAAGTATGTGATGATTGAGGCCTGCAGTTTGCATGATGCAAGCTAAGCTTCCATTCGCTACATTAGCCTCTTAGCTCCAGTGCAAAACGAACTTTAGACACCTAACATGCCTTGGCTGATCATATCTGTGAAGTGAAAGGGAAAATTTGATTTTTTGTCAAGAAAATGAACGATAAGTGCACAGAATAAAAATCCACTTATTTAGCTGTTTTATGAATCCCCTGTAGTCGGGGGGGGTCTGGAGTGGCCGCGCTGAAACGCTGTAATGAGCTTAATCACATGCGTCACTTACGTTGGAGTAGTTAATCATTTCATAGCCCCGCTGTCAGTCAGCTTTATTGGGCACTTAAGGCCTTTTGTCGGAGGCTATTGTTCTGAAAGTGGGGGGAATTGGGAGTGAAGAGGAGGTTTGCTATAATAAGGCGCTCCATCATCACCCGACACCACTCACTAACCTGCGCTGTAAATATTTTATACAGAGAGGGGCTGCGGCTGGACACCAGCCAGAGAGGCTCTCGCTCTCTATCTCTCTCACTCTCTTTCTCTCTCTTGTTCTCTGTCTCTCATTGTCTCTTTCTTTCTTTGTCTATTTCTTAATCTTTTTCCTCTCTGTCTCTCTGTTCCCCTTCTCTCTTTCTCTCATTCACATCATTGTCTTTCTCTCCTCCCTCTGCCTTTCACTCTTGTTCATTCACTCTCTCTTGCTCGCTCCATCTGTTTTTCTCTCTGCTTCTTTTTCTCTTTCTCTGTCTCTGTTCCCTTTCTTTTTGTCTTTCACTCATTCACTTCGTATCTTGCTCACCTCCCGTCACTCTCTTGTTCATTCGCTCTCTCTCTCTCTATGATACCTCCTTTGTCCTTCTAATTTCGATCACAAAGCCAATTAGTCATTTAATTAATTAATTAATCACTGAATTAAGCAATTATTCTGCATCACCATCCCCAAAAATAATAACCCATGTTTTTTTCTCTCTGCCTGCCATCAATAAAATGCCCTGATGTTTGTTTCTATATGTAATTAAAACGAAGGCTGTCTTCTTGTGTTTGACCCTCAGGAGGCTGGACCACAATGAGCTGACATCAATCCCCCTGTTTGGCAACGCCTCAACAGCCATTGTCACACTCTATCTGTAAGTGAACACCTATCGTTTGTTCCATGACTAGACTCGCCGCGTCTTTCCACACTGCAGCTTTTCAGTCAGAAACACTCCAGAAGGTCTGCTGTCAGTGGAAAAGTTACAGACTGTCCAGAGTGTTTAGTAGCTCATTTCTGTTAGTGCCTTCATAATGATGAATTCTGGAGTGGTGCTGTGGTGTGTTGCTCAGCCTTGTTGATAAATTCAACACTTTATTCTATAATTACACTGAGGTTTGCTGCATTGATGGGGAAAATGACATATTTCTAATCACGTATAAGTTTTATTGTCATGTTAGTGCATTGATTGACTGCACCAGATGTGGTGTCATTTTTAGTGATGTCAGTAACAGAATAGAAATGGCTGATTGTTCAAGCCTGATGAAGATGGAGGCGAGTCAGCAGGGTCAAATGAGAGAACTCTTCAGTCTGGCTAACAATATCATGAAAAATGAGGATACTGAAGCATGCTTCTATAATTCTGGCCATATGTTTGTAGTTTTGGCCACAAGGCTGTGTATATATGTATGTACATATGCACACATGCAAAGGTTTACAGTCACTAAACTCTTATGCTAGAATCTCATAGTAATAATCGATGTTATTATACTACTACTGTGTAATGCTCTGTACTAGAAAGTACTACTTATAGTAATCTCAATAGTTGATGTTATATATGTACATATCGCTGCTGTCGGAACAAAACCTCATATCTCCAAAATGGTACCTTTACAGGAGAAGTGAAAAACATACTGTAATTTTAATGTAAGTCAATGGAACCAGACGTTTTTCCAGGTAATTTTGGCTCGTTTCTTTTGGTCCATTCATTATGAAATTTGCACACAATGTAAAGGACAACAGGCATTTTTCAGATTATGTCACAAACTTAAAAACAAGAAGGTTTTGTTCCGACGGCAGCTATATGTTATATATGTATATATGTTTTATAGCTTTATTATTGGATCATCTATAGCTTTGTTCATCATTCTGGACACCCCTAACCCTTAACCCGTATATTTTTACACCTTTCTACAAAATATTTAGAACTTGTAGAATATTAGCGTCATATTAGAATCATATACATGCATACGCAGCAGAATTGCACATGGTTTTACATCACTGAATACGATTCCAAGCTTTTGACAGTTTTGGGAGTTTTTGTTCATCGTCGCTGTTGGGACGAAACGTCGTATCTGTATTTTTGATATTTTTTGACATAATTTGAAATCACCAGCGGTCCTTCACATTCTATGTCACGATGGACAGACCAATAGAAATGGTCCAAAATTACTTGGAAAAAAATCTGGTTCCATTGACTTCCCTTAAAAGGTCAGAGCATTTTTTCCTGCTCTTGTAAAGTGAGGTTTTTGGAGACACAAGGTTTCGCTCTGCCTGTGATGATATGTAACAGACGTTTATTGTTTAGAATATGCGCGTATGCTGCAGCAGTGGCCCAGCTGATGTCTGTGTGTGTCTCTGAGACCCTACAGAGAGCGAGTTTCTGCAGTAATCGTCTGTGGGCCTGTATCAGGTTCCCTCTCTCTGTAATAGATCTCCTCTGCCAATGTGTCATCCATTTGAGCAGTGAAGCGATCCCTGTCCTGATTGCTCTGGGCTGCACCGTCATGGTGTAACCTTATTGATTTACATTTATTCATCATTCTCTTTCGGAGAAAAAGGTGAAAAAGACACAAAGCGCTGACAGCGTGGACGAGGCCAGCAGCAGCTTTGAAATGAAAGCGTTTGACATTGGCTCGTGTTACAGGTGGCCACCTCGTGTTTGCGTCACAAGGGTGAGCGAGCGGTTCGGGTCAGGGGCGGCAGGTCCGGAGAGGCCGAGAGGGCCTTCTTTTTTTGGCCTGGGTTAAGGCCTGTTGCTAAGGAGGGCTGGTGCATGCTGGGTAAAAAGTCTATCTTTACTGAGCGGCACAGCTGAAAGGGCCTCAGCTGCAGCTGTCAGTCAGATAGCTTACTGTAAAAAAGAAACAGAAAAGGAGGGGGGAGGGGCTTATTGGGAAGTGACTGGTCAGTGTGACGTCATCAGCTACATATCTGGAGCGAAGGAGGGGAGGGAGAGAAGTGGTGGGCATGTGACTGCATAGGGTACCGGTCAGGAGTTTGAATGGATGTTGTTTGTAGTCTTAAAGACATTTTAATCTAAAGGCTTCTGCTGAAATGAAATGCTCCAAACTTGATTGATTCTTATCTATTTATTTATTATTTTTAATACATTGGTGGGAGTGGGCTTTACACGTACCAGGAATGTCAATGATATGCGATTATGATCACCTCCGTTGAAGGAAAAAGATGTTTGTTTTCCATTATGCATTTCCATTATTCTGTTCAAGAACTCCTTCCAAGTTGTTACAGTTAGAAAATAGTTTTGATTTACATTTTTGGGGTCATAATTTCATCTGTTATTTCTTAGTTTTAGAGTCTTTTCTATTATTATAGCCATATTTTATGTTTTAGATTTTTCTGATATATTAAATTCAGAAAATAAACAGTAATGGTGTGCAGAAGTGTGTTCTCTGTAGAGGATGGAACTTATTTTCACTTAGGACACAAAACATGTCATTTGATCATTTGACTAGGGGCACCCAGATTCTTGCACACGACTATATATATATATATATATATATATATATATATATATATATATATATATATATATATATATGTATATATATATGTATGTATATATTCGATCAGGCATAACGTTCTGACCACCTCCTTGTTTCTACACTCATTGTCCATTTTATCAGCTCCACTTACTATATAGGTGCACTTTGTAGTTCTACAATTACAGACTGTAGTCCATCTGTTTCTCTGCATACTTTGTTAGCCCCCTTTTACCCTGTTCTTCAGTGGTCAGGACCCCCATGGACCCTCACAGAGCAGGTACTATTTGGGTGGTGGATCATTCTCAGCACTGCAGTAACACTGATGTGGTGGTGGTGTGTCCATGAGGGTCCTGACCACTGATCGGTGTATATATATATATACACATATTCAGTACTGTGCAAAAGTAAGAGACCCTTTGTTTAGTCAGTTTCTAGTCAAATTTGTTCATTTTTTCAGTGTCAGTAAAAAAAAAGCAGAACAAATTACACTAAAGAATCAATAAATAAATAAAATTCAGTTTTTCAGTATTTAGTGTGTCCACCTTTTGCTTTCATTTATGTACGTACATTTTTTTTTTACATTTGATTCCATTCTTTTCAGGTGACTTGCTTTCATTTTTGTCAGTTTTTCAAAGAATGATGGGGGCAGTTTTGGTGTCTTCCAGGTTGTTGTTAGGAGTCCCATTTTCTCTGTAGCTTTAATACTTTTGAACTTCAGTTTTACAAACTACAGTGTTTTTTCACTCATTTACACTAAGATTTGTGTGTGTGGGAGTGAGAAGTCTCTCTCATCTCTTTCATCTGCTGTCTTTGGGAGTTCATGAGGCAGAGAAGTCAGTCAGGACTGGCTAAAGCAGCTAACCTGCTAATCAAGTGTGTGTGTGGAAGCTCTGACTGGATTATCCAGCGGAGGCTCCGCTCACACACTTCCTCTCACTCCTCTGTGTGATACACACTAACAGTGCTCATTTAGGATCTTCTGGAAAACTTACCAGACTTTAGGCATTAGAACAGAGAACTGGTGTCAGACTACTCTCTCCGCTCTTCACAGAAAGGCATGTTGTAACATGGGTGCCTTCATTTTAGATGTTTATGCGTCATATAAACATTACAGAGAATTATGGAGGTATTTTTGATGACGTGTAAATTATGTGTTTAAAATAAAAATCCACACTGACTTGTTTTCCATAGTCGTTGTCATTGAGTAGAGTAAATGAGTAAAAGTGCTGGTCCAGAATCGTTTTTATAGATATTTACTTTTCTTAGTGTGAACTGATCCTAACATAGTTCAAAGGGAAAGCTGTCTTCTTGAAGGCACTGGTCAGGGCTGGTCAGGGCTAGCCAGGGCTGGTCAGGGTTGGTCAGTGTGAGAGCGGTGCCGCCCCGTCACTGATGTTTTAGACGTTTTCTGTGTTTTTTTTTGTGTTTTGGGTCAGCAGCTGTTTAACCTGCTGTTCAGCGCAGTCTCAAAACTTCAGCAACAACAGGAACATCCCCGCACTCATCCCTCACCATCCCTCCGTCCTCCCCTCGCTCTCTGTTTATTCAGGTGGGGCAGTGGAGGGAATGGTCTCTCTCTCTCTCTCTCTCTCCTCTCTCTCTCTCTCTCTGTGTCCATCTCTTTCTTTATTTGATTTATTTGAACTTCTCTCTCTTAAGCTCTTGCACAGTCCTTCTTTCTTTCTTTCTTTTTTCTTTCTTTCTTTTTAACGCACTCTCGTCTCTTACACTCTCCACCCTTTCTCTTACTCTTTTTTACTTTTTCTGTTTTCCTCTTTCCTGTCTCTCTCCCCCCTTTTTTACTCTCTCCCTCTTTCCCCCTCTCTCTTTATCGTACTCTCTTGTTCTCTCCTTTACCTCTCTCTTTTACTTCTCTCTCTCTCTTTCTGTCTTTCTTTCGTTCGTTCTTTCTTTCTTTCTTTCTTTACTCTGTTTTGTCTTTTCTTTTCCCCTCCCCCTGCTCTCTTTCTATCCCTCTGCCCTCCTTTCTCAATCACTGTTCCTCCTTCGCTTCACAGATTCTCACCCAGTCCATCAGTTAACTGGTCAGTGAGTCGGTCAGTTAATTGGTCAGCACTGCGTTTGTGTGTGTTCTCTCTCTTGTGAGAAAAGTCTTGCTCACTCGTCCCTGAACACCTGCTGGCAGTCAGACGGAGGGGAGTGGAGCTGAAATCCTCTCTCAGGCCGAGCGCCCGTGTGTTTACAGCATGTCTACAAGCCCGTCTGCAGAAGAACGAGGCTTTGTTTTTCCTAAAGCTGGAGCGAGCTGGCCTGCTGTCATATGGCCTCTCTGTCTGGGTCCTGTATGAACTCTAGAGAGCAGAAATATGATGCCTGATCCCAGTGCGGTCAGGATAACCAGAGATTCGAGTTTTAAGGAGGACTTCAGTCTGGCATGTGAAGGTTGAACCAGCACTCTGAAGGTGGCGTTACTTCTAATCTTCTAGCCTTCTTAGTCTTAACCTCATATTTTATATATGATAACTTTTTAGGAAATAATACAACATTTTTAACACCTGTTATTGTAACTTCAACTAATATTTTGACATTTTATTTAAACAAAGAATTGAGTTTTGAGAGGTTTTCTTGTGACAGTGATGTTATTTGGTCTTTGTACTTCAACCAAAAATGCCAGTGCAACTCCAAAGGAGTTCCTATTAACCTTCATTCATTATAAGCAGCCCCATTATTAGCGTGTTCAGCATATTTTAGTGGACTAGCACTGAGAGCTGGGTTATAAAGGTGGGACGTTGGCCTGAGTGGGTAGCAGTTGGTGGTCAGTGGTATAATGTTATCTTGGCGAGTGCTCGTGCTGGTCTTGGAGAATGGAATGTGTCAAATATTACGGAGTGGACGCTCTGTAGCTTTCATCTGCTGTCATATGATGCCACTTCTGTGGTCACTTAACTAACTCCTTAAGTACTGAGGCTCAGGTGGCTATGCGAGGAGCGAGGAGTGTGTGCTCACTTTTCCTATGGCCTGATCATTGCATTGAGTCCTTCGCCCCATTATTATTCTTTCTTAACATGTCCTCACCAACTTCAAATCTCCACTCGGAAGTGCGTCACACCTACGTCACACAAGTGAGGGGGCAGCAGAGAGTGGACTTTCCAGTTAGCTTCAGTGAGCTAACCAGCTCATCATGCAAACTTTGCAAACTTTTTTGAGAAGTTTGAACACATTTGTGTACAGCTGCTTTGTCTGGCTATAAACTTTGGTGTAGTTGCCTGTAGCTGTGTAGCGTTTAGCATGCTAACCACCAAGCTAGAGAGAAAAGTAATGAAGTTTTATCAGCAGTCTTATGTGAGAGATGAAGTAGTTTGCAGTTTCTCATGTAAATTTTTGTTTGTTTGTTTGCTATTATTATTATTATTATTATTATATACCTGAGTAAATCACAGAAATTAATCATACCTGCTACATAAAGGCTGGGCGATATGGAAGACTTAATACTTGAAGACATTGTTATATACACAATTTATATCAAGATGTTAAAGTTTGCGAACAAGTTAGAACAGACAAAATGTAACAGAAAAACATTGATCTTTTATAACTGAATGATTGGAAAAATAAATATTTATGCCTAATAGTAAAAATTAAGTTAATGAAATAAGATGATGTCATAATGGGCTGACGTCTAATCAGCTACTTGTTACCAAAACAATAAGCCATGAGAGGCTGTGCATTACTGTGATTTTATCACGGGGAAGGGTGTTGTTAGGCACGATGCGAAGTGGGGTAATAAAATATGATAAAATACACATTTTTTTCAGAAAATAATTCAAGTTATTAGTAATAACAATCGACATAAACAAGTATGCCAAGAAATGTAGTTCCTTTAAAGCATGGTAACGTTGCCAAGCAACCATGGACTGCTGAATGAGGATAACGTTCTATCGGCCATCGCTGTACATTGTGGTCATTTCATGAACTTTTAAACTTTTTGTCGTGTATTAATGAACATATGATAAAGTACTGTTTAATGCATGGCTTCATAAGCACTTCTTGGTCACCAGATTACCACCGCAAGTCTTATTTAGTACCAATCCAGCGGCTCCTCTCCTCTCGTGCTGGGGCTGAATCTTAAATGTCTCCCTGCTCCCTACATAGTGCACTACATAGGAGTTTAAATACTGGATCCTGCACCACAACAGTGCAAAATATAGCTAAGAAATAGTCATTTGGGACACATCCACACTCAATAAATGATGCACTGTTTGGCTGTGGAGGCTAGAATTTCTAAACTTTAATACCTAGCACACTATTTAGGGAGTACAGAGCCGTTTGGGATTCAGCCTGGGTTGATGCGACTTCTGACTGAAACATGAAGTGCGTAATCCATTCAAGTCACATTTTTAGATTTTATACTGCCGTTTTACAGTTAATCATACTGTAAGTACTTTAATTGAAGCCTGTGATATTAGTGATGGGGTTGTTTAGGCTGTTTGCTGACTTTTAGCCTGTTAGCTAGCTGACCAGCCTAGTTCTAGTTAAGAATATAAGTCGCCAGCCCCTCAGTTTAAACAAAAATGGGTTCTTACTTCATCAGTGCACTCGGTGGTCCGTGCAATGAAAGTCAAAGATTATTCCATTAACAGCACAAAGGTTTTCATAGGTTGGTGGTCCTATGAAAGGTGGTCTTAGGTTGATTTTACAATGGATTTGAACACGGCTTACCATCAGATTTCAGGACCGGAACTGTCCGTTTTATAATATGCATTTTATACGGTTACTGTACACTGGTTGCTGTTTACAGGCTCTGTACAATTGGTCTGTCAGTTTTTATGATCCATGCAGTTCTAGAAGTATTGACGATACCTTGATACACTCAGAAATACGTATTGATAAGTCATTTTTCATGATATCAATAACACATCATCATATTGCCGACTCCTAGCTAGAGTTCTGATGTGTGTTTGTGTAATAAATAACAAAAATAATATTATTACTATGTTATTAATATTATTATTATTATTGTAATAACATTCTTGGCTTCGCTGCGTTTTCCGGCACGGAGGTGGACCTGAACCCGGCCCAAAATAAACTCCAGCTGCGGACCGAAAGGGGACGACCCTTCCGTGCCTCTGATGCGCGGAGGCGGCGAAAAACAAAACTGCGATTTCTGACCCCGCGCGGTTCTCAGGCTGAGAGAAGCTCAGAGATGCAGGAGGGAGAGACAGAAATAGAGAATGCACTAATTCCCCATGAGACATGACTGCTATGTGAAATAGCATGTCTTCAGTTAGGCATGCCACCGTCCCGCCAATGTGATGAGCCTTTTTTTGAACAGCTGGGAAAGATGTGCTTCAGAGCAAGAACCAGAGCCAGAGATCAGACATTAGCTGCAGCCACTGAAGTGGATCGCAAACTGCTTTTCATTTAAAGGGTCCATATCTTGGAAAACCGAATGTTCCTTTGCTTTTGTAAAACGAGTTTCAGGTGGAGGATAAACATTGTAAAAGTTTCAAAAGGCATCACGTGCAGTTCATAAAAGGAAACTAAGCTGCAAAAACAGGCCATTTTGCATTCGTCAGTGTTGTGATGTCACAGTCATGAACACATATACATATGACCACCCGTTCAGCTTATACTGTGCAAAGGTCACAGACTACCCTTCATCGGTTTAATTCCCAGCCACACAGCCATTGTTTTGTTCGTTTTGTTTTGTCTTGTTTGTGTGTATGTTTTGGCTGAGGAGTTTGCCATCATATCGACCGAGATGCACCGCAGCTGTGGGGCTGCCTGAACCGGTAGTGTTCGGCTGCATGAGCAGCGCTGCGCCGTAGCTACGAGGCCTTTCGGGCCGGCTGCCAGAGCGATGCTACAACGCAGCTACGTGGCTGATGGGTCGGCCACTTGGGTGACGCTGCACTGCAGCTATGAAGCTGCCTGGGCTGGTGATGTTCGGCTGCAGGAAAATGCTACCCCTTCATGACTAAGGACATTTTTGGCCTTTGTGGCTTCCCGGCCCGGCCTCCTGTGTGATGCACCATAGTTGCAGTGAGACTTTCCTTGTGGTTAAGGGCTCTTTCCGGGCTAGCTTAGTGACTCTATACCGTGGTCGTTGTAGTCCCCCCCCCGGTAGCTGTGGAAACCGTTGAGTTGTGTGTTCTTGTTTTATTTATTGTTGATTATGTATTTTGTTAATTTCTGATCTCTTTGTAAAGCGTCCTTGGGTTCATGAAAGGCGCTATATAAGTTGAAATTATTATTATTAAGTATAAGTTATTTATTCGGAAAAAAAATATATAAACACATTAGACAGAAAACACAAAGACCTCGATGACTGAATGTAAAGCCTTTTTTTCAGTATTTATTGTGTTCATCTTTTGCCTTTATTACAGCTTTTATTCTTTTCGAGACCCTTTCTTTCAGTTTCTCAAAGAAATCTGCAGGGATTTTTTCCACACCTCCAAAGTTCAGTCTTAGAAGGTTGCTTTTTCTGCTTCTCACAATCCAAGCAATCCCAAACACATCACCAGTGATTCTGAGGACTCTATTTTTTTTCTCAGTAAGAGCTTCTTGACACCTACACATCCTTTTAGACCCGTAGCGCTGAGTCGTCTTCTCACAGTGGAAGGACGAACAGAAACACCTGTGGATGTTTTCAGATCTGAAGCAGCTTGATATTTTATCTGATGGGCACAGTTTTGGTGTCTACCAGGTCTTCCAGGTGGTGGTTAGGAGCCCTATTTTCTCTGTAGCTTTTCATTTTTTAACTGTAGTTTTGGAATCTCCTGTTTTTTTTTTTTTACTTATTTTCCTTTGACCTTTTCCTCCCTCATACAAGTGAATCTTATATCTAATCTCCTTAGAAATTTCTCCTGAAAAATGCAGTACTTAAAGACTATTTTGACTGGAAATTAAATAAATTAATGGAGGTCTCTGATTTTTGCACAGTACCATGTATATAAATGCAGTGTAGTAGATTAATAGATTTAAATAAATCCCTCATATGCCAAATCCTTGTCAGCAGTTATATTAGTGGTGGGTGTGCATGTCAACATACTTCGACTTGTATGTGTGGTGACAAATAGTCTGCATGAAGCCACAGTCACTTCACACTTTTGCAAGCCTCCATTCCGCATCAAAGAGCATTTGACACATTGATCTGAAAGAGCCTCATGTGGTTTCTGTAGTGGTGTGTGTGTGCGTATATGATTGTGGAGTGGGATCTTCATCATTAGCTGCTGAGTGAAGAGTTCACTGAATCATTTTTGACTTTATCCACATATACTGTCAGTTAAATTCAGTCTTTAACCCCTTAAATGGTTTTAAAAACTTAAAAAGTTTTATTACACACTTCTGTAATCTAAGAATAGCTCAGCCAGTTTGCATTGAAGTCCCTGTAGTTACTGAATAATAAGCCTTAGTATATAAAAGGCTTGGGATTTTAATGTTTTGTCTTTTTTTATTTAAAAAGGTTGTGGCAGTTGTTGTGGTTGATTGCCTTTGTCAGATGGGCTATAAGTCATTTAAATGTCAGGATACAAGTCAACTGGGGTTAAAGTGTCAACAAATATGTTCCCACCTCCAGTCTGAAGACATTTCTCATGCCTGAGTCATTACGACTCTTGCCCAACCAGTTTAGGCGTCTAGGTTTTGAAACATGAATGAGTTTAGTTGTATAGTCCTAAATATCTGTCATTACATTTTTTTTATTTTTCTGAGGTAACTTTACAGGAGAATGAAAAAACAGTCCTAACTTTGAGTGCAAGTTAATTGAACAAGATTTTTTTCCAAGTGCTTTTAAAGCATTTCTGTTGCCCCATTTGTTATGAATTTTTAACACATTGTAAAGGGCAGTTGGCATTTTTATTTTCTGGAAAAAAAAAGGTTTAGATCAGTGGCTTTCAGAAATTCTTAAATGTTTCCAAATGTTTACAAGATTTCAAACCACCTTGGCCGCCACAACATTTCATGTCCATTTTACCTTCTTGGCTGTAAATATGTCTCAGTATGTGCTAATGTACTAGTAAAGGCAAAAAATATAAACGAAAACACAGACTTTGTGCTGCTTTAAGCTTTAGCTCAGCTATAGCCGCTTTTCTCGCATCTCCGGCAGGAAACTTATCCTCAAAAGTGGAACAGTTTCTTGCAAAATGTCTCTCAACATTCGGCTTTTTATGAGGCTGAAGTCGCTTCTCATTCCCCAGCTTCTTGTTCAACCCTAAAGGGTGCACGGTAACTGCGGCATCATTTAAGGTGGAATGGGAAAATTCAAACAAGAAGCCGGCGAACGAGAAACTGACTTCAGCTTCGCGACTTTTTAGTGTTTGACATTTTCTCTTTGCAGATTAAACGTATCAGGGAACCAGCTGAGTGATTATAAACCCCCAATAAGTCCATTTGTCCCCAAATTATTGATATTCGTCTTAAACCTCTTTGCCTTTTTGTTAGCTACTACTAAGACCGCTTTGGTGACCAGCAGTCTTCACGCCGATCTTTAGGGTTAAAGGGTGAATTAGCAGTTCTACATTAACTCCAGAGTTTAAGACCATTTATTGTTAAAACTGTGTTGAACGATCAGCAGAGCTTTATTTTACTCTAAGGAGGATAATTTTATTTTTACCTTAAAATCTAATTCTGCTGTGGAGCCGAAACAGGGCAGTAAAAGAGCTGCATATTGCCGACCCCTGCACTAGAGACTCCACCAGACTGATACAAAGCACAAAATGCTGGATTCACATAGTGGAGGGACAAAAACAAAGCAAATCCGACCCTCTTCTATAACAAATCTAGTCTGAAATCTGACAGAATTGCTGGTGTAATGTGTACAGTGTGATAGGTGACCTAAGGTGAAGTGCCTCAGTTGTACATTATATGTGTCCAAACATTCATAGACAGCTGTTCATCTAACGTTTCTTCTGAAATGAAGGGTGTCGATAGGGAGTTTGTACCCGTTTGCTGCAGTAACAGCCTCTACTCTTCTGGTAAGGCTTTACACTTGATGTTGGAACATTGCTGTGCGGATCTGGTTGCATTCAGCCGCAAGAGCATTAGTGAGGTCAGGAACTGATGTTGGATGATCAGTTCTGGATCACTCCAACTCATCTCAGAGGTGTTGGCTGGTGCTCAATGACTCCAGAGAACGCAGTTCCAGTGCTAGGGTGGGTTCCCCTTAAGGGTACATGTTCAGTACAAGTTGCATTGACTCCATACACCATGTGTTGACCATATCCAGCTTTTTTATTTTATTTTTTTTTATTTTTAAATGTTGATTTATGGAAAGGTACATGCTGGTGTCTCCTGGGAAAGGGAATGTAGTGTACATTTAAAGCTTATAAATACATTAAAAACTTTTGGAGGCTGCTGTTGTACCTTTGAGGGGACAGTTACATTGCTTGTACCTGTTCAGTACCCTCTTTTTCTAACAGTGTTGGTGGACTTCATACTCCTCTAAGTGATGCTTGGCTCTGGGCATGGCAATCTTAGGCTCATGTGTGGCTGCTTCAGAGCGCCCCATTCCGTTGACTGTGTATTTCTGTGGTGTCTGTATATTTTTTTGACATATATTGTAGAGTCTGTATTAATAAACTGGTGTATAATCAGAGTTAATAAAATGCTTGAAGGGTATTAATAGATTTCTTCTTCTGTCCTACAGAAACTATAACAAAATCTCCAGTGTGCAAGGCAGTCGGCTTCAAAATCTCACACGCCTAGAAACTCTGGATTTGAGTAATAATGACATCATCGACCTGCGGGAGCACTGCTTTCCTCCTGGCCTTCGCATCAGAGAGCTGTGAGCATTTTCTCTTTTCTCTTTAAAGTGATTTTTTGGAGAATTTCTTTTCCTCTTACGCCAAATGTCCATTAGCTAAGACAAGTTTAGTGTTTACAGTTGGCTTTATTAGTTTTGCACTATGAGAATAATACAGCTAACAAGGAAAGGAAGCTTATGTACACCGATTGGCATTGTCTTACGAAAGCTGCTCTTAGATATGTTACGTACTTTTGTCCATGTTCATAGATAACAGTAAGTCATGCAGTGTCAGAAACTACATAAGCAAGTCTATTTGAGATTACTAAACACAGTTTGTGATGATCTAAACATGCAGTTTGCTAAATGCAAATTATATGTAAGTTTCTATAACTTGCTATCAACATTAGCCTCTTAGTTCCACTGCAGAAGTAGAGAAGCAGACCATGTCTTGGCTGAGTGAGGGGGTGACTGTGTGAATGAAAATGAACTATTGCTTGACGTTTCTTTTCGTTTTGATTCAAGCTTGAGGTTTCTGTCATTTCGAGTCATAACTTTCTCATCGGTCCGCTGCTCTGCTGGGTGATGTTACATGTGTAACCGTAATGTTTGAGCTATAAGCAGGTTTTGTAAACTGATCTTGGTCGTCTCTCTGTATCTGCAGGATCCTGAGCAGTAATAAGATTGTGCACCTGGAGTCTGGAGCGTTCAGGAACCTGGCTGGCAGTCTGCAGGTCCTCCGGCTAAGCAGAAACCGCCTCACGCAGCTGCCTGTCAAAGGCCTGGAGCTGCCCAAACTCACCCAACTGTGAGAACATCCACAATTATTTCCACAGTGTGACATAATTCAGGGAAACCAAACCAAATAAAATCAAATACAGGAAGTGAAGGCAAAGTTTATCGAACGTAATTTATACTCTAATATTAACAGTTCTAATATTCCATAATGTGTACACTTCAGTCACCACCTTCAGAGCAATACAGCACAATGCATCCATACACTTTTACACCTCTGACAAACACCAACAGCTAAAGCAGAACATGTGGCAGGACCTGAGCTGCCTACGCATTAATGTACTGGGACTGTATCAGCTCTGATGAGAGTTGTGCTGAATCATGCAGGGAGGATGATGTTCTGAACATGTGACGTTCAGTGAGACAGAGTGAGTCCATTAGCAGAAAAACACCTAATTCTTTCTCTTTCTGTCACTCTTTCTGTCTTCCTTTCTTTCTTTTTCTTTCTCTGTACTGCATTCTGTCTCTTACTGTCTTTCTTTGTTTTTATTTTAATAGATCAGTCTCTTTCTTCTTTCTTTCCTCCCTTTCTTTCTTTTTCTTTCTTTCTTTTTTCTTTCTTTGTCCTTCTTTCTTTTCTTTCTTTCTTATCTCTATTTTCTCTTGTTTTTCCTTTCTTTTTTCTCTTTTTCTTATTTGTCTTTTTCTTTCCTCTCTTTCTTTCTACCTTTTTCTCACTCATTCTGTCTTACTCTGTCTTATTTTCAAGATCCGTCTCGCTCTTTTTCTTTCTTTCTTTCCTCCTTTTTTCTCCTTTTTCCTTTCTCCCTTTCTGTCTTTCTCTCTATTTCTGTTTTCTGTCTTTCTCTTCCTTAACCATGTCTTTCATTCTTACTGTCTTTCACTTACTGTCTTTCTTTTTCTCTCGTTCTGTCTCACTGCATTCTTTTCTTATTCTTTTTTCTTTCTTTCTTTCTTTCTTTCTTTCTTTCCTTTCTTTTTTCTGTCGGTCGTCTTTTTTTATTCTTCCTTCTCTCTTTCTTTCTTTCTCCCTTTTGTCTTTCACTCTATTTCTCTGTTTTTCTCTTTCTCTTCCTTAACTTCGTCTTTCATTCTCACTCTCCTTCACTTAACTGTCTTTCTTTTTCTCTCATTTTATCGCACTGTGCTTTCTTTACTTTCTACTTTCTTTCTTTCTTTCTTCAAAAAAAAGAAGGCAACTTTCTAAATAGGGGCACCCTCACTTCCATCTCTCTCTCTCCCACTCTCTCTCTCTCTCTCTCTCTCTCTCTCTCTCTCTCGCTCTCTCGCTCTCTATCAGCATGCTTTGTTCCACAGGTGGCTGCAGTGTTACTGTATCTGTCGTCTGCTTGTGGCAACAAGGTGGAGAACACAAAGCCTCCATCAGGGCGCTTTTCTCTCTCTCTCTCTCTCTCTCTCTTTCTTTCTCTCTCTCTCTCTCTCTCTCTCTCTCTCTTTCCCTCTCTCTCTTTCTCTAACACACACACACACACACACACACACATACATACACACACACCCACACAAGCATTACTCCCTGACCCTCACACCTGGGGCTTGTATCTAGTTGTACAAAGCCACAGCTCTGAGGGATCAGTTGGTCTAATGGGCTGCTCACATCAAAGGGGGAACCTGCCAGATTGCTGTGATGTGTCCAGTGCTCAGGGTGATGAGATGCAGGGCCAGGTAGAGTGCTGGGGGATTTGATTTACACCTTTAGACTTTAGACATTCTTCCATAGGTGCTGATAGAAAGATCACATAGTTAGCTGGGCCGGGCGATACAGTTTCTCTGGTTGCTCGTTGCTGCATGGAGTCAAACAGATGTACACTTTGCTTTTAAAATACATTACTCACAATTCTGTAGATTGATGCCAACTAGTTTTACTAGAGGAGGTTTAATAACATAATTTGTGGGATTTGACTGGTCGATTGGTACGGGATAAACTATCCATGATTTCCATAAATTCACGCACACATCCTGGATTTAAAGGATAATTACAGAAACTCCCCAGATAAAACTAATCCAGCTCCTGTAGGGTTTAGGTCTGTCACAGTATGTGACTGTTGTATGTATCTAGCTATCCTGGAACTTCATTAAAGACTTCCGTTACTTACTTCGAGCATATTTGCAATTGAGTTATATGTGTATATATGTGCATATTTTTCAGGGAGCTAAGCAGAAACCGGCTGCGTTTGATCGAGGGCCTGACCTTCCAGGGTTTGTCCAGTCTGGAGGTGTTGAAACTTCAGAGGAACAACATCAGCAAGCTAACAGACGGAGCGTTCTGGGGCCTGGCCCGCATGAGGACACTGTGAGTCCATAGTGCTTCATAAAGAGCTCAAAAAACATTTATAAAAACAATAGTAACATGCGTAGCACTCAACACAGTTGTCCATGGTAGGTGGTCATATATGAGGTAAATTAAACTAAGTGGGCTTCATGGTCCCACATGCAGCATATGTAGCATATGTAACAAATAAGACAGTGGAGTTATTAATGGTAGTTAATACTTTTGTTTCCTGCCAGAGATGCGAGAAAATTGGCTATAAATGAGCTAAAGCTTAACACAGAGCAAAGAAAGTCTGCATTTTTGTTTATATTATTTTTTTTTTAGCCTGTCCTAGGACATTAATATATACTGAGACATATTTAAAGCCAAGATGGTAAAATAGACATAAAATATTGTGGCTCCCAATGTGGTTTGATATTTTTTAAAAGGACTAAATGGCTCTTCTTAACATTTGGGTTGTGACACCTGACCTAACTGTTTATTCTTTTTTAGGGGAATTGGTACCAGTTGTCTTAATATTTCCCAAAAATATCCTTGGCTCTTTTTGAAGAGGATAATGCTTTATGTGTTGTTTTTGGTGTTGGTAAAGGTCTTTGTAGTCTGGTATGTAGTTATAATGGTAGTGAGTTGGACCAGGTTTCACAGTCATGGCCTAATGTCTTGAAACATGCTGAAACTCAGGAAACATAAAAAAGCCACCTTTTACTCACCCGCCTACAGGAGGTTCACAGGCCAAGTACAATTTGTGAAGTTTTGTGAAATACCTAATCATATTTAAGGTCATTCATCTTCATTGTGACAGGTAAATTGCGCTGGCGTTACCTGTGTAACTGTAATAGCTGAGCTGTTTCGCTTTGGTTTTGCAGTCATTTGGACTATAACAGTCTGAAGGAGGTGAACAGTGGCTCTCTGTATAGGCTGGAGTCTCTGCTGCACCTCCATCTCTCCAACAACCACATCTCCAACTTCAACCCTGAGGGATGGGGTTTCTGCGAGAGGCTTCGAGAGCTGTGAGCTACTCACTACTGGTTTTTCCCTTTCTGTCTGTTTTTCTTTCTGCTCACTCTCTCTCTGTCCAAGATTTTAATGTAAAACAGAGTGCAAAGATGAATAGATTTTTACCATTAACCCCAGAACTTCATAATAGTTATATCATTTTAAATGTTGAGATCAGTATTCAAATGTGAAGCACTTAAATCCTGAAAAAAAAAAACTAATTTTTAATAAAACAGTTTGTTGTGTGTACACTGCAAAAAATGGTATCTTGTCAAGTGAAATCTTAAATCTAGTCAAAATGTCTAATATTTCCCATTTTGAGATGGTTTTGCACTTATAATAAGATTTTCTAGCCTATTTCTAGATGTTTTTTACTTGTTTTAGGTCATTTTATTCAGTAAAATTATCTCACTATACTGACATAATTTTGCTGGTTTCAAGCACGTCTCTTAAAACAAGCAAACTTATCTGCCAATATAGTGAAAATTTTACTTGATAAAATGACTTAAAACAAGTGAAAATGTGAAGAAATAAGGTAAATAATCTTAAATTAAGCTTACAACAACGTCAACAGGAGAAATATTAGATTTATTGACTATATTTAAGATAGTTTGACTTGTCAAGTTGCCATTGTTTGCAGTGTAAACACAGTTAAAGTTTCAAAAATATGTTTTACTCCCTGTCTATATATAGACACTAAGCAAAACTGCCTGATTTTAATTCATTGTTTTTGTGATATCATGAAAACCAACACATTTACATGTATCTGCCTTAACAACTTTCAGCAGTTCTGCTCCACCCAGTCACGCTGAGGTTATAAGGCATGTTTCAGTCTGGACTGCTTTTTGAATGAGGCACAATACACAGCAACCAATCAGAATGGGATCATTTACATATAGCAATCTTAAAGGCACAGTAACAAAAACAGTTAAAATATAAGTGATTTAACAGAGGTTAGAAATTAGTCATGTAAAAATGAATGATTATTGCTAAAAAACTGTTTTGGCCATAAAACATCCCAAAACAGGCTGCAGTTTAAAAGTTATAGTCCAAGGGACCCTTTGGCAAGTCCAGACTTTCATTCTTCATTCTTATAACTACATAAACTGCATATTAATTTTATAATATTATTTATTTATAGTAGTCTTAAGATTAATAACTGAATAATAGGCTTAAAATTGAAGGTATGATGAGGTAAAGTAAGAAAACTCAACTTAATGCAGCTCATTAACCAGATATGTGCACGTGTGTGTTTCCCTGTTAGGCACCTGGCCCATAACAACCTGACAAAGCTGGCCGAGGGCAGTTTTGCCAAGTTAGTAAACCTGCAGACGCTTCGTTTGGGCCACAATTCAATCAGCCACATCGCTGAAGGAGCCTTCAGGGGCCTCGCCGCTCTGCGTCTACTGTAAGTGCTCATTAGACAACATTTCTGTTGTTCTTTTATACTTAAGTCTCTGTTTCACTCAGTGTACTCTATTTTTCTAGTGTTTTAGTGCCTTTTAACTGGTTTGGTTTTCTTACTGTATTTTCTATTATATTGAAGATGCTCATACCTGCTGTATGCGTTTTACAGACATTTTGTTCTATTCTTGTTTGATTTCTTTTACATTGGGAGGTGCTGTAATGTAATTGTTGTCTGGGATTTTCAGTGATTTTAGTCCTGTCCAGATCCACCATGGCAGTCATTTTTACAGGCCAGTCCAGCAGTTTGTGCTTATGATTAAAACAAATTCTTGAAGTTATCCCAGGTTATGAAAATCCTGTGCGAAGTGCCATATTGGCAAATATTCAGTTAAATCTTTCGGAAAAGGAGGTTTCACTGTATTTAAGCAGGCGAAGCATTTACTGAGATGATGTTTGCTTTCCTACTCCAAGTGTGCAGCTTATTTTGTAAAATCACAGAAATAGTTAGATTATATGCAGCGATGTTGACTGTTAGGTTTAAATTCCCGAGCTAATGAAACATTACCTGCATTTCAGACAGCTAGGTAGATGGTTAGGGTAAACAAATTTACGATTAGATTAAATGAACATGTTTTCAACCTGTGAGTAGCTGAAGCTATTGCATATCGTCGCTGTCCAAAAACAAGTTATCTCTAAAATAGTAACTTTACCGGAGAGACACCTTTCAGTGTAAGTCAATGTAAAGAGATTTTGATCCAAGCGATTTTAGAGCATTTCTATTGGTCCATACATTATGAAATTTTCACACACCGTGAAGTACAGGTGTGTTAAAATGATGTAGAGAAATAAAAATCGACAAAAATGGAGATACATGGCTTTCTTTGGACAGTCACGATATGGAACATTGGTCATAAGCATTATAGACTTTCTGTGGTAAAATTGCATTAGCTCTCTTACATTACCTCCCCATTTAACACAAATCCTGTCCAAATAGTGCTATAGTAATACACTGTGCATCAGTAATGCTGTTATATTCATGATATTTAGTACAATTTTAGCACTACTTTAACTGTCTTTGTGCTAATTTTAGTATTATTATTATGTTTCTACTTCATCAAACTTTTATTACTGCAATGCGCTGTTACACTTTGGAAGTTTTCAGTTCTGAGTTTTCTCCAGCATGCTTCTGCAGTCTGTTCTGAGGCTATCCATACCCAGCTGCCTAAAAAAGGTCCAGTTTAAATGCATAGGCAAACTCTGTGTCGGTTGATTGTAGAGTTCATTGCGTAACTGTAGGCGGTCTGTTTTAACTCCAGTTGAAAAAGCTTTTCTCTCCTGTACCCTCTCCATATCAATGAGCATTTAAAGCTTAAAAAGATCATTCAGACTTGGTCTTTCTTGCTCTCTATACTGCTAAATCTAGAGTGAGAGCCGTGACTTCACAAAGCCGTTACTTTGCTTAGATGTGTTGCTGTTTGTGCTGTTTTTTAAGTGAGAACTCTTTTCTTCTTTGTTGGTCTGTTGGTTCCCACTGGAGCTGCATGTGCAGATCTCCCTGTCTGAGCCCCTCGTAGGACAGACATACACTTTCTTAAAGAAAGCTAACACACACACACACACACACACACACACACACACACACACACACACACACACACACACACCCAGCTCCCAAATCTACACCCTTCTGCTTCTCTTTCATGTTGAGTTCACTTTTTTTTTTCCCCTCCAGTTCAGTTCAGTTTTTATTCTTATGACCATATTTAGTTACAGTACTGCCATATTATCATTGAAGTAACAGTAACTGACATTTAGAGAATTGGTTTTTTATTTTACTTATATTATTATTATTCCAAATATAGATAATACATATGGGCCATTTTATTACATGTGAGTATTATCATTATTATTGTCATTATTATTATTATTACGTATAGTTATTCAAACAGACACACACATACATATATCTATTCTACATTTATTGTACTATATGTATTGTTCATAGATTATTATAATTGTTATTTATACATATAGATCCTTACATTTATATAATGCTTATTACATATTACATATTGATAATATTTTATTGTTATTGTGAAATAACAGTGCTTTTCTGAGCATCATGGATATCATGGATATCGTCTGTACTTACAACACTAAACAACTGCATTTTTCTTTGCCAAAAAAAAGCATCAGTAGTGTGGCAAGACTAGTGCATTGCATCAAAGTACTGTGATGTGTATTGTACAAAAACAGCCCAGTACTGGACAGTTTTAAACATCTATAAGATCATAACTCGGAACTCAGAAAATCCTGATGCTCAGTCTCAAATGGTGCTGGTGTGTATTGTTTTTTTGCGAATTAACTCTTAATATTGCATAAAAGTCTTTAAATATTTTGATATAATGTTTTTGCCATATTGCCCACCCCTACATATAGTTGCTTACATATATATATGTAACACATGTGGAGGAGATATAAATATGTGTGAGACATACGAATGACTCCACATCCCGACAAATATAAAACCAAACCTGTGTCTGTCTGGTCTGTGGGACACTGTTGGCAGGCATAGGGGTGAAACAGTGGGGGATGGGGCCCCTCAAGTTTGAGAATAAGAATGAGAGTCTCTGTTTGGGACCCCTTAGACCGCCACCCCCCCCTTTTCCCCTCCCTTTCTTCTGTCCATTCTTCCTGTCTGTCTTGCTTGCTTGCCTCGTCCTCGCCTGTCCCTGTTTGATGTGCTAATCTTTTTACCTCTGTGTGCCGCTGGTGAGAGTTTTCCCTCCCAAGTTCGTTCAGTTTGTTCATGCTGTTTCCTCTCTCTCTCTCTCTCTCTCTCTCTCTCTCTCTCTCTTTCTCTCTCTTTCTCTCTCTCTCTCTCTGTCTCTCTCTTTCTCTCTCTCTCTCTCTTTATCTCTATCTCTCTCTCTCACACACACACACACTCTCTTTTCCTTCTTCTCTCTCTCTGATTTCTTTCTTTTAATTTCTTGATTTCTTTCTTTTAAATAATTTCCCTTTCCTTCTTTTTATGTTTCTTCCTTCAATTCAATTCAGTTCAATTCAATTCAATTCAAGGTGTTCATGTTGTATTTGTATCGCCAAAGCTTGAACAGCTTGGGTGACAAAGTGTGAGAATATTTCAGTATAAAAATAAAGGAAAAAAATAGAACATTTTATAGAGTTTATTAAAAAAAAAACATCTAAAGTAAAACAAATATATGTTTTGTTGATTTTCTAAGTGAAAATATGTGAACACATCCTTTATGGAGAGCACATGTAATTGACATTTCTCCGCAAATTTCAGAGCACAATTTCTACTTATTTGCTGAGTTTAACAAATTGGGGAAATAACTTAAAATATAAAATGTGCCATAACTTTTGCACAGGCCAAACAAAACAGCAATTGTATTATTAGCAAGTAAACAGTAATTGTGTATTAAAATGTGCAGAAGTGTCTCTGTAGAGGATGTGTTCACTTATTTGCACTTAGAAAACCAACAAAACATGCCATTTGACCAGAAGCACCCAAACTTTTGCATGCAACTCTCTCTCTCTCTTTCATTATTTCTGTCTCTCTCTCCCTCCCTCGCTCTGTGTGATGAGACAGTTGTAATCTAATCACGGCTTTAGCGCGCGTCCTGGGCTCCCGCTGAAACAGAGCAGGGGGAGTTTTAATTGGAGAGAGAGAGCCAGACCGGGGCGATCGAGGAGCGGAGGGGACTGGGGCCCGCCATTAACAAACCAGCGCTCATTTAGGGTCAGCCAGCCAGAAAGAAAAGGAAACTGGCAGAGAGAGAGAGAAAGAGAGAGCAAGAGAGAATGAATCAGGGTAGTGCGAATGGGGGGAGCTGTCAGACTGCAGTGAAAAAGGAGGAAAAAAGTTTTTCCTTCACAGTTTGAAAGAGGGTCTTTTAGTGTCACCCACACAAAACGGTTACTCTCAAAGGAATTAAGAAGTAGCACCCCAAACCTTTGTCTCTGTTAACGTTTTCATTTTGATTGATTAGACATTTGAGGTTGTGCCCAGAGTTCAATAAAAGTAGGTGCGGAGTTTGTATTCAGCACGCGAATGATCCGGTTTGCTGTGTTTGTCATGTGGCAGGGTTAGGCCTGGGACTAGTGCTGATCACTGTATCATCTATACTACTACGCTGCATGTCAAAAAGTGTCCAGACACCCTGCTGAATTGTGAATTCAGCTGTTTGAAAGTGCACCCATTGCTGACACAGGTGTTCAGCTGCATCGACACAGCTTGTATAATCTCCAAAGAAAAGCATGGACCAATAGAATGGGATGCACGGGAGCAGCCACACATGAACCTCAGGCCCATGTGTCAAACACAAGGCCTGCGGGCCACATCAGGCCTGGGACACAATCCTGTCCCCACAACGTGCTGCACTACAGTCCCCAGCATGCACTGCAACACAATGTTCTGACTCACCTACCCCAAGAACAATCTATGGGACAGGGGTTACACCTCAATTCTACACAGTTCTACACAATTCCACACCGGTCATATCACCAAATACTCTAGCTGCGTTTCAGCTGCAGTTCAACCGATATAAACGCCTAATGTTAGCTCAGCAGCTCGGAAACTGAGCCCAAACATTAATGCCAGGTGTCTAGTTCAAGCAAATAGGTAGGTTTCATAGACCGAACTCCTGGGGACATTTGAATATTTGAATATTTCAAGGTCTATTACAAGTGTACAAGTGCTTTTACTGCTGCTAGGTTTTGCGTATTTTAAATAAACAATGGCCAGTTCGGGTTATAGCACAACATTAATAAAGCATTTTTTCTCTGGCCCATGAATTTGTTGAGATTTTTTAATATGGCCTCTTTAGTGGTTGAGTTTGACACCCCTAACCTAAGGTCACCATGCCCCAGTAACAAGCGTCAGCTAAAGGCGTATTCAGAAATTTTGGACATACAGCGTATATCAGTGTTTGAGTCACAGATAGATTTTTAGTTTCAGTGGTATTGATAAGCACTGAACAGGGCTACATGATATGGACACGTATTGTGTGTCTATAAATATTGCTATATATTGTGATTAGCAGTGATTTGCTGTAAATTTGAATTATAATTCAGATTTTGTGTTCTCCTGCTGATCCATCTTGTCAGAAATAAAGGCTGATGGATACATCCATTTATAAGGCATTGTTAGTGGCTTTATCTTTTTATCTATGAAGTGCTTTGGAATCTTTGAAAGCCTATTCACTGTTTATTATTGTTCAGTTAATGTCATTTCAGTTATATCAATACCACTGTGCACTAGGTCGTTTGAATTGTAGGCCCAGCGTTGGCCCAGTTGGGGCATGCCCAGTCACTGGAGCCAGACTTGCTGTGAAGTGCCCATGTGCCCAAACCTGCCAGCAGATATTCACAGTGCTGATGGATTCCGATGGCTGTGTGTATTTTGTGTGTGTGTGTGTGTGTGCGTCACTTATATTCAGCTGTCATACATTATGCATGCATTAGCCTGTACATGGCTGTGTTCCTCAGCCTCATGCTTCACAAAGGAAAGAATGTGTTTGGCTGGCAGAGAAAAGTGAAGAGAACTCTTTACACCAGGTGTGTGTGTATGCAGTTTGTTTGTTTTTGTACATTTTTAGGGACAAAATTGTCTAAACCGGAAAAGAGCTAGTTCTCCTAAGGAAAGTGTAAAAGAACTGATGTTACCGATGTTAGAGTTTGAGTTCTTGTTACATATCGCTGTTGTCGGGAAAAAAACCTTGTATCTCCAAAATGGTAACTTTACAGGAGAAGGAAAAAATTACTTGACTTCTAATGTAAGTCAATGGAACCAGACTTTTTCCCAAGTAATTCTGAGCTGTTTCTTTTAGTCCATTCATTATGAAGTTTACACTCAATGTGAAGGACAACAGGCATTTTCAAAATATGCCAAAAATGGAAAAAAATGGAGATACAAGGTTTTCTTCTGACAACAGCGATATACATTTGTATGCAAACGTTTGAACACCCCTGGGCAAGTTATATATCCCTCTACAGTATAGGATATAAATTATACAGCATTTTCTGCTAATTTTGTTGCATGATTTCTATTAATTTGCCTAGTTTAACATATTGATAAAAAACATAACATATAAATTGTGCCATAACTTTTGCACAGGCCACTTTTATTGTTTTATTTTTGTTTCATATATGTTAAACTTGGCAGATAGCCAATAACTGAACATTAGAACATGCAGACGTATGTTCACTGTTGAGGATGTGTTAATTTATTTTATTATTATAGAATTGATTACTATAGAAAATCAACAAGACATATAATTTGACCTGGGGTGCCCAAACTTTTGCATGTATATAATTAAATATAGGTACTTGAATGTCTGTAATAAATATGGGTCACATTATTATTCCATGTAGATACATATTTGTACTTACGTATACACATTTCAAAAATTATGTTTCTTCAAGGGTTTTTCAGTAAAGGAAATGGTAATAGAACCATAAACACTCAGAGCACCCTTTGCATTATTAAAGGGTGCTTTGCATCTTTAAAAAGTTCTTCAGATTGATGGAGAATGTGCTGTAGATGGTTTTATACAGAACCTTTTTGAAAAGAGTTCTATGTAGCACAAAAAGGGTTCTTCTATTTTTACGATGTGAAGCCTATAATAATAGAAGAACCCTTTTTGGAGCTATGTAGAACCCTTTTTAAAAAGGTTCTGTATAAAACCATATAAAACATTCTCCATCAATCTGAAGAGCTGTTCCACCATGCAATTAACCCTATAATTGAAATAAAAAAGGGTTATTTGAGTGTGCATGGTTCTATATAGAACCATTTTCTTTACTGAAGAACCCTTGAAGAACCACCATTTTTAAGTGTGTATATAATACTTATGGACGTCCTGGACATATTATGAAAAAGTGTGTGAGTGTGTGTGTGTGTGTGTGTGTGTGTGTGTCTATGGGCCTGCCAACAATACAGATCCTGAGCCAACTCTGTTGTCCTCCATCTCACTCTTCTCCCTCTCTCTCTCTTTCTTTCTCGTCTTTCTCTCTTGCCCCCTCTCCACAGGGAGCTGGACCACAACGACATTTCTGGAACAATCGAGGACACCAACGGAGCCTTTGCAGGCCTTGACAACCTCAGAAAGCTGTGAGTGTCTTTCTTTTCCCTTCCTTTCTTTCCTTTGTCCCTCCATCCTTCCATTCCTCTCTCTGTCCATCACTCTCCCTGCCCCTTGGCCATGCCGAGCCCTGAGCGCCTGATCAGGAGTTTTCCCTCTGCCGGCCGCTGTGGTTTGCAGTGGCGGTGTGTGGAGAGAGTTCAGACAGTTCAGGTTTATTTCCCCCTCTGGGCTCAGTGCTCCACTCAGAGACTCCTGCACGTCTCCGCTTTCACACGCATAGCTTTCATGTGTGGGCCTGGATCGGGCTTGAGGACCTGCATGTGTATGGTGGAGTCTCAGTTTAATGTAGCAGAGAATCTCTCTCTCTCTCTCTCTCTCTTTCTCTCTCTCTTCTCTCTGTCTCTCTCTTTCCTCCATTCTTTCTTTGGTTCCTCCTCCTTCCTATGTTATTTATTCCTTTTATCCCCTTCTTTCTTTCTTTCTTTCTTTCTTTCTACTTCTTCACTCACCTCTTGTTCTCTGTTTCCTTCCTTCCCTTTGCTTCTTTTCTTCCCTCTTCCCTTTCCCTCTTCTTTCTTTCTTTTCAGCCTGTTCTCTATTCTTCCTTTCTTTAATCCGTACTTCTTTCTTTCTTTCTACTTCTCTCAGCTCTTCTTCTTTCCTCTGTTTCCTTCCTTCCTATTCCTTTGTTTTCCCTCTTGCCTTGCTTTCTTTCTTTCTTTCTTTCTTTCTTTCTTTCTTTCTTTTCAGCCTGTTCTATCTCCTTCCTCTTGTTTCTCCATTACTCCATTTCTTTCTTTCTGCCTCCTCTCTCACTCCTTTTTTCTTTCTCCTCTTTCCTTTGTCTGTTTCCGTACCCTCTTCTTTCTTTCTTTCTTTCTTTCTTTCTTTCTTTCTTTCTTTCTGTCTGGGTTCCATTTTTAAGAGAAGTTATATTTTTAATTCATACATCCAAGCAGTTATGTACATTTTTCCTGGTCCAGCTCGTTGGTCAGCAGGCAGCGTGTGGAGTTCCTGTGTGCGCCCTGAGTTTTGGATCAGAGTGTTTGGTCTGTATGAGGTCTGTCTGAGTGCTGAGGGACTCTTTATGCTGTCCTGTGTAGGAGGTTCTAAGGAACTGAGGTGAGCTCTGGAGTCCAGCCTTGGCCCTGCAGCTCTGTTGTCTAATCCCGAGAGGGCGTGAAATGGGAGGGCAAAGGGGCGTCGGGGCACATCAAACACCCCCTCGCCCCCACCCTGCTGCTTTTATCCTGGCCACTCGGTGGAAGCCGTCCGGTGACGTGCAGCTCTGTCAAAATCCCTCTAGAAGCAGTAGTCCCTGCCGGAGAGCCCATTGACCCGGCCTGGGAAAGAGCGAGAAAGTTCCAGAGAAAAATGACATCAAAGAGCATTCCGTCTGCTTTGTGCCTGTAGATGTTCCCAGAGGCCGGAGCGGATGAGAGGGGAGCATGTAGCTTTAGCAGCCCACTGAACACGTCACTGTCGCTAATACCCCCGCATTTGTTCCTGACGTTTTTTATTTGGATATTGATGGGTCTGAGAAAATACCCATCAGCCCCTTTCTCTTCCTCCACTCTTCCTCTCCTTTTGAGAACGGCTTAGGTTTTTAATCCCTTTTTCATATGAATGGATTTCCTGGGATTTAGATACATACTAAATATGCTTTCATGACATGCTAATGAACAGATGGGGAAGTCCAATTAATTTTGGTCATTTCATAATAGAATTACGCAATATTTGTGTGTTCTGGATGTGATGCACGAGGCTGCTCATGTAGATGAGATATTATCCAGTGAAAACCATGCTAACCGCTTTCAGGCAACATAGACATGCGTATATACATAAATACGGTGCTTCAAATAAAAATGCTAATTGCTTTTTTTTTAATAAAAAATAAAATCTTAAAGCTGAAGAATACAATTGGGATTACAATTAGGATTAGCTATGCTTTGCTTTGCCATCTTACCGCTACTAGATTTTATTGCTAAATATGTAAATACTTCAAATGAAAATGCTAATGTAGCTAAGAACACATAAAAGCTAATTAGTGTTAGTTACCTGTTTTTGCAGTGATAACTGACTCCTAATAACTTTTATTGCTCAATATGTAAATATGTAAAATCAAAATGCTAAAACATCTTAGAAGAATTAAAAGCTAATTAGCATTAGCTCATTTTCCCAGTACTAACTGAATACCACTAGCTTTCATGGTAAATACATAAGCAGATTGCTTGAAGTAAAAAATGCTGATGTAGTTATGAAAACATTAGGGCTGATTTTTTGGGTGCTAACTGATCCCTGTTGGCTTTCAACACCAATAAAGTGTTTCAGATGAAAAATTGCTAATGTAGCTCATCACAAATTGATGGCTAATTAGCATTAGCTCATTCTAGAAGTTCTAACTGAACACTGCTAGCTTTTATTTTTATTATTAGCAGCATTAGCTCATTTTCAAGTCAAATGGGGCTTTAAGAGGAGAGTGTAACAGAGCTGAAGACCTGGTCAGAGGTTCAGAAGAAAGGGCAGCAGAGCTAAAGGTCAGTGTGGAGGTTGAGAGATCACAGCTCTCCAGTGTTTTGGGTGGCTGTGCTGGCAATGGCGGGGGGGCCGGAAGAGACAAGTGAAGGTGATGCCTCTATCAGGCGGGAGCTGACAGGTCCTGTCTGTTTTTCTCTCACGCACACACTCGTGCTGCTGACAGACGCCACAGTGGACTATCTCAGTGAGTGTCGGAGGCTACTTTGTGTTCAGCCAGCATTCAGACAGACTCTTTTTGGACACTAAAATCAGGCCGCTGGCATATAGTTGTTTTTGAAATGGTTCCTGCAGTGTGTCACATCCTTAAGACTCAGTGAGCTTTTGTCAGCGAAAGTTCATGAGCAAAATGATTCACTTTAGTGGAATTTGCGACAGTGAGTGAAACATAGCGTCCAGTTCAACTTCGGTAATTTTTTAAACGTGAATTAGCGTCCTTGGCCACTAGAGCTGCAGATTTAGCTGCGTTGCACTTTGAAGGGGCAGACCTTCACATAGCAGCACTGTATAGGGATCACTCTACCGAATTAGTTCAAAGTCAGAGTGTAAAATACATTTTGGACTTCTAAGGTATTATTATTATAATTAAATAATAATTAAAGTAATATTTTTCTGAATACTTAATACTATTATCTAATATTATTATTAAGAGTGTTTAAAATAGGCCTTGGCAATAGGACGATGTAATGGGACATCGTTGATGATGGACAAGTAACCCGATGACTGTGTAAAAAGCGTTAATCGCCGTTTTGGTAAAAGAACTGAGAGAGAATTAGAGAGGACTAGTTTATCGTTAAACAGCTCGTACACACTGTAATGTTGCTTTACCACACCGATTCCTCTTAATTTACTTCACGTGAATTGAATCCAAAATAAATGCCAACGTGCTTTGGAACTTGCCTCAAAGTGGGGGCACGCAAGTCGCAGTGAATCTACGACAGAAGTTGTTCATGAACACGCATAGGTTTTCAAAAGATGTTGGGTTACTCAGTATCATTGTTATATTACATATTATTGATAAACGTGATATTTTAATTAGAAAATATCATGCTAATTATTTTCAGATATCGCCCAGGCCTACAGTCCAATTCCAACTCCTTAGCTGGTCTTTAGGCTTCTGAAGGGCTTGCTCACGGTTGCTGGTCATCCTCTTTCTTTTTTACCTTCAACTGTTCCAAGCATAATTGTCTGTCCAGTGAAATAGTTCTTCTCAGAATATAACTGGATATGTCAAGGATTCATTCGTTTTCTTTGCCGTTCAAGGTACTCTCAAAAGTCTTTTCCGAGGCATCAGTATTTTTCCTGTCTCGCTTGTTTAATGTGTAGCTTTCGCATCCATGAAGAGCCACAGCGAAGACCACAGTCTGGACAGTTCTGATCTTTGTAGAGACAAATCGTTGCATTCAAAGATCTTTTCAAGCTCCTTCGTCCTTGTTCTGCCGAGTGCCAATCTGTGCCGTATTTCTTGAGTGCAGGATTGTTAATAAGTGAGCTAAGTTGGCAAAAGCTGTCCACCATTTCCACATCTTCTCCTTCAGTGGTAAAGTTGGCGGTCCGTCTTGTTGTCCTAACCTTGGTCTTTCTTCATGGACAAAAGTACAGCTTTAAAATGGCTGCTGTTTTCAGCTATCTGTTTTTATAAATAACAGTTTGTCATACAGTGCCAGAAACTACATAAGCAGGTCTATTAGATTACGTAACGACTCAACACGATTTGACAAGTTCCTAGGTCCAGTGCAGGACTAAAGCAAACTCCAGGTACCAAACATAACTCGTCTAATGGGCTACGTTTGGGATAAGAGGAAAACTGTATATGTTTGGTTTTTGGTCGAACTGTCGTTTTCCTCTGCATCCCTTATGGACAGAGTTTCATTCTCTGTAATCCTCTGAGTCAGGAGATCCAGCACTGACGGGTTCGACTGCGTATTCGTATGGTGAACTGAAATCTTCCATTACTGAGGTCATATCCCTCAGCCAGCTCTGTGTGTGTGTGAGTATGTGTCTCGGGGGCAGCTTTTGAAGAACGAGTGGGATTAGCCCCCTAGAAGGGTTCAAGCAGCTTGTTCTGCGTTTGAACCACAGCCCATGACAAGGCCGCTGTTTATTACTCTACAAGCTGCCGGGTTGTCCTGTCACTGAAGCCCCCTTTCATGCGGGCGGGCGTGCGGGCCCCGCCCTGTCATCGCCACTAAATTCTAATAAAGATAAAAGTGCGCTTTGAAGGGCGACGCTGGAGCCCCAGTCCCTCGCCCTCTTCCTAATCTCTGCACAGTTCAAATTACCAATACCTCCAATCCCACCCCCCCCTTATCTGTTTCACCTATACTAATTTCTCTCTCTGTCTGTCTGTCTTTCTCTCTCTGTCCCATTTTCTTTCCTCAAACTATTTTTTAATGTTCATTTTATTGTCACTCTCTGAATCTCATTGTATTTATACAATTTTTAATTGAATTGTTTCTCTCTCTCTCTTTCTTTTGCCATTCCCGTCTCGTTCCTGTCCCCCCTCCCTTTCATTTTCCCCTCGTCCATGTTCTCTCCCCGGTGTTACCGGCATCCCCTCCGCCCCCCGTGTTTGGAAAATGGCAGAACGCTGTTTGGAAACAGGATCAAGTCGGTGGCCAAGAGAGCCTTCTCGGGCCTGGAAGCCCTGGAGCACCTGTGAGTATCCCACAATACCGTGCGGCACCCGCCGCTCTCTGCCAAAAGCAGATGCTTGAGAGGGCTGCTAGCAATTTAATAGCGTCTTTGTAAAAGGAGAAGAGTGAGGCCGCTTGCTCGGCCAGCTGCTCGGAGTCCTGCTCCAGCCAGCTTCAACTTCAGCCTGTTTTCTTCTGCGAGAGGAACAGTTATTGAGCATATGGGCCGTTTTGTCAAAGAAATGGAATTTATAAAACAGCCTTGTGTGTCAGAGGAGCAGCTTTCGAATGTAGAACCAGGGCTGGAAAATAGTTGAGTAATTGTACTTGTTACTGTGCTTAAGTATTAGTTTGGAAGAGCTGTACTTTCCTCAAGTATTATTGAATTTGTATACTTGTACTTTCACTCAATTACATTTCCAAAGGAAAAAAAAAAGACCTTTGAAGTGCACCTCACAAACATCAAAGAAAGATATTTTTCTTTTACATTTGCCAGTCAGTTGAGCTCAAATGCATTTAGTTTTTATTAAAATATCCAGACAAATTCATATTAATGTAAAATGAAAATTATACAATTATTCCAATTTGTTTCAAAGCTAAAAAACATACTTTTCACTCCCCAGTCCATATGGAAACTATGCTGCTGTGGAAACTTTGAATTCACTGTTTTTGTGATGTCACAAAAACCATCACATTTTATATATCCACCTATTCGCCCTACAGCAGTTTAGCCCTTTTCATGCTGAAGTTATAAAAAGTGTTTCAGTCTGGACTGCTTTTTGGAAAAGGCATAGTACAGGGCAGCCAATCAGAACTTACTTACTCAGAGCTCATTTACATATGTCACTCTTAAAGGCACTGTGGCAAAACAGTCATTCTAAGCGATAAAAAGAAGTTAGAAAATGGTCATTTAGAAATGAATTAAGGCTGTTTTTGTTACGTTACACAACACAAAAGTTACAAGTGCACGTCAGGGAAGAAATACAAGAATAATGTAGGATATGGGCCCTTTAAATGGTTAACTTTTTGTTTTTATGTACTTGAGTGAATGTAAATGTAGATCCTTTCTTACTCAAGTGTACATTTCTTGCTCCGTACTTCCACCATTTATTGAGTAAGATTCTGACCCATACTTCCACTTGGATGTAGTTTCTCTGTTCTTTTTCTCCCAAAGGGTAGAGCTTTTAGAATATATAGCTTTCAGAATATAAAGCATTTAGAACAGTATTGCTGGCCAAATCTGGCTGTTGAAGATGTTTGATTTGGCCTTGTAGAAAGCTACCCTAGCCCCGCCTCCTCGCTCATTGAAAGAACAAACATACTTTATATATATATATATATATATATATATATATATATATATATATATATATATATATATATATATAAAACTTAATTTTTCCATTGTAAATTATTTTGTATTGTAGAGATTTAGCAGCAAAATACAGTGTAATGCTATATATTTGTAAAAACTATTTTTAGCTGTGATATATTTGTATTTTGTCTTGCCTTTTTGGCCCACCAAAAACATTTCTCATTGGACACCCAAAGACAAAAAGTTTGGGCACCCCTGATTTAGCATATAGGCTTTAGAATATCAATCTCTCATAGATGTTGCCTGTAAAGGATATGTGGTCTGTATGAGTGAGACAGAGAGAGAAACGTGTGAGAGTTTTGTGTGTACTGGGGACGTTCCCACGTTTTCCATGTCCAGCCTGAAGACTCTCTGTTTAATCTCCGGACAGGAACCTGGGGGAAAACGCCATCCGCTCCATTCTACCAGAAGCCTTCAGCAAGATGAAGAACTTGCGCAGCCTGTAAGTCCCCTTAAAGGAATAGTTCAGCCAAAAATGTCACTGTTGTTAATAATGCATGAAAGCAAACAGCCATCAATAACCATTGTGCAAATGACAGCGTACCATTTGGTGACTATAAACTTCCATTAATTATTAGCATATTAGCATTTTTGACTGAGCTGTTTCCTTTTTAAGCTTGTCTGTGGACATACGAACATTAGCAAACACACTCTCACTATTAAAGTGACATTTCTTCCAATTAAACGACAATTCTCTCAAGGCTATGTCTGAAAGGGCTATAAATGTCTTGCATAATTGAAACCCCCTGTTTCAATTGCCTTTTAAATAGAGGGAAAATTCTGCATTAAAAATTTCTTTCTTTTTCCTTCCATAGTGAAATCCTGAGCGATAGTTTCCTGTGTGATTGCCAGCTCCACTGGTTTCCCGAGTGGGTGGTGACCCGTGGTCTGCAGGCGGGCGTTCAGGCTGCATGTGCGCACCCGGAGAGCCTGAAAGGAATCAGCATCTTCCAGGTTCCACCGCAGAGCTTTGTGTGTGGTAAGCTGCCCAGTCGTACTCCTAGATAGTTTACTTCCAACCCTGATAAATCTGATCTAGCCAGATGTTCACATGCTGTGAGACTTTATTAGAAACTTAATTGTGGCAGCTAAAAATATAATATGTAAATGATCTCTGTTCTGATTGGCCCTATATTGTGCTACAGCTGTAAACTGCTGTAGGTGAAATAAGTGTATATATGTAAATAGGTTGGTTTTTGTGACATCACAGAAACAGTGACTTCAAAACAGGATGTTTTTACAGCCGATTTTCTATAAGAACTGGGGAGTGAGCTGTATGTTCTGAAACTTCAGCAATGTTTCCCACAATATAGGCCCTTTAACCTCTTTTCCTATAAGAACAAACACAAAATATTCAAATAAATAGGAAATAGTTAATGGGTTACAGCTGGGAATGAGTAAAAAAATTATGCATATGATTAGTTTTGTGCGGCATGTTTTAAGAACAGTGGGACACAGAAATGCATGCAAAAGAGATTTCTAAAACTGCCATCTCAGCCCCTCAGATAGGAACATATTTCTGTCTGTTCCTTCATCGTGTGTATTTCCTGTAGACGACTTGCCCAAGCCCCAGATCACGGTTCACCCAGTGCAGACAGCAGCGGTGCTGGGGAAGGACGTGCGTCTGACCTGCACGGCGGCCAGCAGCAGCAGCTCCCCCATGACCTTCACGTGGCGCAAAGACCAGGAGACACTTAATCAGGCTGAGGTGGAGAACTTCGCCCACGTGCGCTCCAGCGATGGCGGCGTCATGGAGTACACCACCGTCCTCCACCTCAGACACATCACCTTTGAGCAAGAGGGGCGCTACCAGTGCATCATCTCCAACCACTTCGGCTCCACTTACTCCAACAAAGCCCGTCTCAGCGTCAACGGTAGGTTTGCACTTCACACATTACATAATTTTTACGCTTCAGAGTTTATATCCTGACATTTTACACTTGCAGTTATTTTCTTCTTGTTGGGACTTTTTCTTTTTTCTTCATTTTAGTATTCTGTGCTCTTTACATGTATCATTTTCATGGGTTGCAGTTTATCAGCTACAACCATAAAACTTGAGAAGAACTGCAGAATCAAGTCTATACGGGAATAGTGTGCTTGTGCTTTTGGGACCATTTGTGCATATGGTTTTCGTTCATCCAAAAAAATTTTTCCCCCTTAGGAAATGAATGATGAAATGTTGAGAAAATTATAATCTAACTGCCACAAAAAAAAACCCCAAAAAAAACAAATATATTAGCAACCACCTGGGATAATATAGCAGTGGCCTAGCAACACCTTAGCAACCACCTGGGATAATATAGCAATGGCCAAGCAAAACCTTAGCAACCATCTGAGATAATATAGCAATGGTCTAGCAACACCTTAGCAGCCACCTGGGATAATATAGCAATGGCCAAGCAAAACCTTAGTAACCACCTGTGATAATATAACAGTGGCCTAGCAACACCTTAGCGACTGCCTGGGATAATATAGCAGTGGCCTAGCAACACTTTAACGACTGCCTGCGATTCCACAGCAATGGCCTACCAACATATTCGCAACCACCTGGGATTTCATATTAGTACATTTGTCAAGCCAACATTAACATTAAGCGACACTATGCGGCATGTCCAGTGTGCGGTAGCCCACTTGCCCCGAGCTGCATCGAGCTATTACATAATCTCTAATGAACTCGCAGTATGTCTGGGCTGATTAGCTGCATTTGGGGTAAAGAGCAAATTGGGCTAATTTGATTTTTGGCCAAACCATCACTTTAAACCTCACGTAATTTCGTTGACTTGATGCTTTACATTTGACGTGAACAAGCTCAAGCAGATTTCTTGGATGAAATAGTGTCTAGGACGGAGATTAAGCATTCGTGCTGCTCGGTCACTCTCTTACGGAAGGATTAGGAATAATTTGTGGATACGTAAGTCTCAGTTTCATGTCCCTTCAGCTTCATTGTGTTTAGATCCAGGGCTGATGAGCTGGACTGAGGAGCATATGCAGAGGGATACTCACTCGGCTTCAGAGCAGAAATGTGATTAGTGTCCATTTTCCCCTTTAGTCCTAACCAGTTTCTCCACACACATTTGGAATTTGGAACAAATTGATTTAGTGGCCTTTCTGTGCAGACAGCTACTCAGTATTACATGGTCTGTCTGTTTGTCCAGCAAATTGATTGTCTTCAAGTGTTTTATTTTATTTATGTCCTGCGGTTTCATGCCAGCCCGGTCCATTTCCCAAACCCTATTGAGTTAGCCACAGCTGTGAATAGTAGCTCTGTTTGGTGTTTTATGTTGTTAGGTTAGAAGGAATTAACTTCGCTATGGCTAATTCTCTGCTGTGTCTGCTTTTCCCTCACAGTGCTGCCTTCCTTCGTAAAAACGCCTCGTGACCTCACCATCCGGGCGGGCACCAAGGCTCGTCTGGAGTGCGCGGCTGAAGGTTTCCCGTCCCCTCAGGTGGCGTGGCAGAAGGACGGTGGCACAGACTTCCCAGCAGCTCGCGAGAGGCGCATGCAGGTGATGCCCGATGATGATGTTTTCTTCATCATGGACGTGAAGCCTGAAGACATGGGCGTGTACAGCTGCACAGCCAAAAACACAGCAGGGATGATCTCAGCCAACGTCACGCTCACTGTACTGGGTAAGAGTGCCACTGAAAGTTAGTGAACTCAGTCTCCCAGAACCCCCGTCTTTTGGGCCTTCCTCTCACAGTGTAAATAGTGAAGTGATAAAGCGAAAGTGATTTATTTGGATGTCAGTAAATTAACTTAAACGTGTGACTGATGATGTTTTGCACACTAAACACTGCAAAAATGCACCTTTTTTTAGATTTTAGATTCTTCTGGTGATGTGAACTCACTCAACCACTGTTGTGTCTGGCTTTGGTATAGAAACAGCCAAGCTTTTCAGACAGTTCCACCTCATACTTCTTGAAAAATGTCTACAGATTTGTTTTTTTCTTTGCTTCGTCACGCATGGATCGGTACCTTTAGTTCAAAACAGAGCTACGTGTATCCGAGCTGTGTATTAAAGCCCCCTAAAATTTCATCTGCTGAATGAGGAGGATAGAGTAATTTTGTGATTATTTGACATTAGAGCTGCAATAATAAGTCGACAAAAGAGGTTACTCAATGAGTGGAAAAAAAAACAACGTGCCATTTGCACAAAAACAAAACACAGTCATTTTCACATTGTTGCTGTTATAAAAAAAACCTTATTACTGTTTTGTTTTTTTGTTTTTTTTTGTTTTTTTTGGTCTCCAATCCTTTATATTGATTATGAGTGGACCAGTAGAATTGGAATGTCAATAACATGAAGAACATTTTTTCCATGTCCTAGAAATTTACCTGCAAGACTTTACTTGAACTCTGCTACGTAACATTGACACAGCCATGGCACAAACGTATCACAGCAGATGTTCATATGCTGTTGAGTTTTGTCCAAAATAAATGTCATGATAGATGTCATAATGTTTAAAGGCTAATGTGACATAAGCTGTCATGACATTATGACATCTGTCATGACAGTTACCAGTAATGGTAATATGACACTGTATTATTACTGAACAAAATGTGCCGTGACGACTCATGACAGCAAATGATAACTCACATGGCCTGTTTATGGCTTGGTTATGTCAATGTTATGTAGCAGGGTTCGAGTAAAATGCTACCATGTTAACATTTGGGAGATACGAGGTTTTGTTACACTGCATTGCATTCGACTATTCGGACAGATTGCAGTACACTACAGAAGGCGTGGGGTCGATATGTAGTCTGTTATTTTGTTTCACACCACCTCTTGTCACAAGGACAGAGCTTTGAATGATGGGAGAGAAGTGAAAGGAAGCCACAGTTACAATGCCCTGATTAGTCGATTAATCAAACAATAGATAATACATTAATGGATTACAGCCTATAGGCTCTGTTGTAGATGAAGAGAGTGAGTTGTAATAGGCTTATTTTATAGTGACAGACAGAACTTGTGTGTCTAGGTTAAAGAGTTGGGGAGAGCGAGTGAGTCCTATTGAGGTTACAGAGGGAGAGAGAGACCGAGTCCTATTGGGTTTGGTTAAGAGAGAGAGAGAGAGAGACACAGAGAGAGCTCTGTTGGGTCTAAAGCTGCTGGGATTTAGCTAACTCTAGCTCTGTTCCGCAGCACGAAAGAATGTTTTTATATATTTGTTTTGTTTGGTGCAGCTGTGGCCTTGTGTTTGGCGTCAGAGGTGAAAGGTCAGAGAGGGGTCACAGAGAGGCTATTGGGCTTAATCACTGGGATATGAGAGCTTTTCTCAGGCCCGAGCTCAGCTGCAGCACAGCCGCTTTACACAACCACCTGCAGGAATAACAGACAGACAGGAAGTCAAAGTTTCAGCTTTTTTTTCCCACTTATCTGATTTATATCTAATTTTCGCTTGAAGCCGAAACACATGGAATCTGTTTTTTTATTTTTAAATGCGTTCCATCTTTGTATGCTGCTTGTTTAGCTTGAATCTCGACCTTAAAAAGAACTTCTACTTTGAGCACAACCACAAATCGAGTCAGGGACAGTTCAACAGAATCAAATGTAAACGATTTTCGTCTTATTCTCAGGGCAGTTGAAAGATGGACTGCATTTTGTCTGCGCGTTCTTATAGATATCAGTATGTTGTACAGAGTCAGAAACCACATTATTATGTCTATAGAAGCGATTAATTCATGCTGGTTGCACGATGCTAATTGGTGGGGTATGAACTGTATTACTTGTTCTGTACTTTAGCCACATAGTTCCCGTGCGAACTTCAGACATGATCAACTGCAGCCACTTTTGCTAATCAGGCCTTCACTGTTTTAGTATAAAAACAGAACTCTAGGCATTGGACTTCTGTTCATACTCATATCCAAAATAGGTGAAAGTGCTTTTAGCCACCTCTGTGGAATACACTGTCTGTGATCTGCCACCAATGCATGTCTTTTAAAAGCAAACCTAAAGGGGAATTCCACTGTGTATAATGAAATGCATGCATAATTAAATGGTTCTGCAAGTCATAATGAAATGGTTATACAAGTAATTTAATTATGTAAGTCATTCAGAGTGGTTTGTGTTCCATTCTAAAGAGACTCAGTGAGTCAGAATTGAACACAGTGGTGATGATAGGAACCAGACGTCTGAAGAGTTTGTGATTGTTTTGAGTTTTGATAGTTTTGAGAAGGCCTAAAATGTACTTTGTATAGTCAGTTAATGGTGGAGAGCTATGTGCTGGGTGTCATAAGGCAAAGTCACCCCCCCCTTCCAACATTAGGTATAAAAGAGGTGTAGGTTCACTGGTGGTTTTAGAAAATCAATAAATATTTCTGCTGTAATCATCACAGTCCGTGGTTCCTGTCACCACCACTGTACAGTAATCTGAGTGTGCAAGTTTTACCACAATGAGTCATTTCACATCGCCACACTGAATGACTTTACATTTAGTTTACATTTCAACGACATTGAAAATTGATTTACGTTTAAGACCTTTCTTTTTTCCTCAGGCCTTTTGGTGGGTAATGCTACAGCTATTTTAGTGTGTTTTATTCTTCCTTTTTACTTTTGTAGTTTTATTTGAATTAGTTATTTATTTTTTACAATGACACTTTTTTGTTTTTAACCCCATTTTACTCATTGTAATTTTTATGTTCTATTTCTCTGAAGCACTTTGGGCTGCATTTCGTCAATGCAAGGCATGATATAATGTTGATTTACTGTTGTCTTTTGTTGATTATTTCTGTTCATAAATAACTTGCCCTGTTGGGGATGTTTACTCAAGTGTATTCACTTCAATTTACAGAGACGCCCCACTTGGCGCAAGGAATGGAGGACCGCAGTGTTGTCGTTGGAGAGACTGTAGCTCTGCAGTGTAAAGCTCTGGGAAGCCCTCCACCCCGCATCACCTGGCTCCGGGGGGAGGAGCCCCTGCGGCCCAGCGACCGCTACCACTTCACCCCTGGCAACCAGCTGCTAGTGATCGGCAGCGCCGCCCTAGAGGACGCCGGCCGCTACACCTGCGTCATGTCCAACCCGCTGGGCACGGAGCGCGCTCACTGCAGGCTGAGCGTGTACCAGCAGCCCACCAGCTCCTGCGCCCTATCATCCGGCCCCAGTACCGTCACCGTGGGCATCATCGTCATTGCCGTGGTGACCAGCATTGTAGTGACCTCGCTGGTGTGGGTGTGCATCATCTACCAAACGAGGAAGAAGAGCGAAGAGTGCAGCGTTAATACTGGTGCGTGTTGAAGACCCACGTTTCATTCGTCCACTTTTTTAATTGAACTATAACCTTTTTATGACCAAAGGTGTAAATCTCTGATCTCAAGATTCAGTTTGATAACGATTCTTTAGTAAATAAGTAATATATTCTGATTTATTTACACAATAGTAAAATAGAAAATGAAAACACCGAGCAATAATTTTTAAGAAAATAGTTAGAGACGTTTATTGGACACACAATGTGTGTCTACTTTATTGAATATTGTTATAATAAATTACAATTTATAATAGTCGTCCAAAATCAGTGCAGTTCAGATCCACCTTCAGATGCTCTGATTCATTTTTACATCCTGATTCATTACAAAATTCTTCTTTACTGTGTCAACAAGAAACTGACCCGCTTTCCAATTTTTTCCCATCTTCCAGATGAGACAATTGTCCCTCCTGATGTCCCGAGCTACCTGTCCTCACAGGGGACACTGTCCGAGAGGCAGGACGTATGTATCCGTGTGGAGTCCAGTGGAGGCTCCCAGCCCAGCGGACACAGAGATAGCAATGGTACGCTGGATAACCCATGTTTTTAGCATGTTACCTCCCTGAAAAGGATGGGTCTGGCTGTGGACCACACTTGTGAATGCAAACCTTACATACTAGTAGCGCTGGGCATGTGACAGTATTTATGGTTATCATGATAAATTCACTCACGATATGTCAGAATATGGTTGTATACCATGAATACCGTCAGTATTTAAAAAACACTTCCCAACTGCATGTTTAATGCATGTGAGATATAAATAGTCCTGGATTTGTGCAACACAGTGTGCGAAATATTGAGTACAAATCATTGTATTCATAGGTTTGAAAGTATTTTTTAAATATGGCACTATTTGGTCTGTTCTAACTTATCAGATGTCAGGACAAAATGAATATTGTGTCACATATCATCTATTTTGAACACTTTCTGAAGTATTGTGATATATTGCCTGCCTCTACATACTACATTTTACAGTAGTTACCAAATGACGCACAGTAGTTACTGAATAATAAGTCTAAATATAAAAAAATTGAATAATAAACCTGGAGTTTAAGGAGTTGTATTGCTTTCAGTGCCTCAGATCTAATGCTGGAGCTCTAGCATTGCACAGTTTAGTGTTTCCATTCCTGTAATGCGGTGGTTGTCAGTTCCAGTCTTAGGAACACTTAGAGCCCCCTTATCAAGCCCTTAACAAGCTGGATCACGTTTGTTGAGAGAGCGCTTACATTACATTAAAACTACGCAGGACAGTGGATCCCCAGGACTGTAGTTGAGAAAACCTATTTTAACTCATGAGACACCACAGACTGAATTAAAGTCTAACACTAAACTAACCTGCTGCAAATCTCTAGCAAAAAGTAAAAGAGTAACCGTAACTGACGCAAAGAATATTTAGCTCATTCCATGACACTAAACTGAAATACAGTATGGGCTGAACTGAGCTATTTTCTTGTCTTCGTCTTCCTTCCAGGTGGCTTTGATGTTCCGGTGGTGTGCACAGACTGCATGGAAAACAGCACCACCTACTCCAAGACATCAGACTACCACCCCCAGGGGATAGCGCCCCCTTCAGGTCCAGAGTACCAGCAGGCTCAGCATCCCTCAACCTTCACCAGCCAAAGGACAGGCGATGCGCACTGCAATGGCACACCCAACGGGGTCAGGAGAGACACCCAGCCCATCTTTCCCAGCAACCATGACAGGTCATCGCACAAGAAACATAGCGACAGAAAAGGTAAGGAAACAAACTATTAACAGCGAAGGGAATTATGACATTTTTAACAATTGACTTTGCACAGATTCTGTTTAATTTAATTTAACATGTCAGGGGAAAATACAGTCATAAGCTGTAACTTTTGCACAGGACATTGCACAGGATTTCACTTTAAGCAAAATGTATCACATCTAATAATTTATCCAGTTTTGTAGGTCATCTTTCTGTAGATCAACTGATAGTGTCTTAAATTACTTACACTTAAAACACAAAGATAACTCACTAAATCAAATTAACAATCCGGTATGGTTCACCTTTTATGCTTCACAGTATACAGATTCTGCATTTTCGCTTTTAGTCAAAACAATGTCAAATATGTCCTTGTTGGAATACTGTTTGCTTAAAATGTGGATATTTGAATAGTTAAAATAGTTCAAATGTCCCACTACCGATGAGGACAGACTGATTATGGTTCACATTGACAGCTCTTCACATGTTTCATTGCCCAATATCCGAGTGTCATACTTGGGTAGCGAGTTTGATTCATGAGGATTCGCCCTCAGCCCGTAAATCAGGAGAAATGCTCTGTTTCCATCATCACCTAATGAAAGCTGGGGCAGGTTCTGTCCTGTCCCCAGATCTGATGGAATGATTTAGCTCAGCTTGGCTTTAGGCGCGTAAGGAAGGTGTGCGGTCGCATACAGCATTCCATGGCCTCAGGGCCAGATGAAAGAACGTGTGAATGTGTGAGGATCGTGGGTTGCTATGACTGTATTATACACAATATGATTATTCTACAATCAAAAATTTGCAGCGCTGCTCCTCCTACAGCTTTCAAGCTAAAACCACAAAACACAAAAAAGCAGTGTCCTATAATCTACACTTAAAGAGGTTGCTTGCTGTTTTAACTTGTTTGACTTTGTGTTCGTACAGCTTGCTCACAATCCTGAGCCATTTCACTTATATAAAATATAGTGCTTTTACTGCTACCTCTTGTTCTATCATAGCCAGTATACACTCTGTAACCAAATGTTTTTGGACATTTTTCTTATGTCATTTTCACACAAGCATGGTGAAAACAACCACCAAGCAATGCCCTGACAACAAGCTGGAATACCGTAGCAACCTTGTAGCAATACCATAGTAACTACCTGGAATTACTATAAAAACTCTATTAAGTTATCAAAAACAATCAGCAGTGTTCTGCAGTGGTTAACTTGAAGTGTTGTTATCTGTCTTCGTCAAGACAATTTTAGGTTCGTTCACAACATTTCTCTTTTTTTAATGCCCAGTTCTAATTATTTTCTAATGCTGGTCTATTTTCTGATGCTCAGTTAAGTCTGAGTAGTATTAAAAGTAGCAGAGATGTTTGTGTATGTGCATCAGAATCGTATCAGTATCAGCAGATTTTTACATTTTATAAATGTTTATGTATGAGCATCAATATCAGCATCAGTATGTACATAAAAACAAAATCACACATCTGCATCAGACCAGAACAGCTTTGAAATGTTTACAAAATTAGCTATAATGTGTATAACCGAAATCGAAAAAATGTTTGATTTCCAGAATTACCGTTAGCGTTTCATCGCCCATATCTCAACTCAACCTTATTTTTTTATCATGTTTTTTTAGGGTCTTCGGCAAAGAAGACAGGGACAGCAAGCTCTCCGTCAGCGGACGACGGCTACCATCGTCCAGCAAAGCCAACGTCCCTCCCCTCTGCCCACACGGACACTGAATGTGGTTCTGAGCTCACAAAGACTCTGTTGCCTAATGGACACACGTACACGGCCAGACCCACCCAGAGTGAGAGCACCCCCCTCAGGCGGGCCAGTGACTAACCCCCCGCCCCCGTGGCAGAGACTCTGTTATTATTTTTATATCCTCTTTGCACTGCGAACTGCTACCTCAAACTGAGGGGTGCAGATCGAGCTGGCCCCGTGCGTCTGAATGCAGAATTGGGGCGTCCCGGAGTTTGAAGGCGAAGCTTGAACAGGGGGGCGTTTGCGCCCCTGTCCGAGCGTTACAGCTGTACATAGTTTTAAATCCTCCTCAGGGAGGCTTCGTTCACCATTCGAAAATGTGACTTGCATTTTGAAGCATGCTAATGTAGGGAATACTGTATGATACAACAGAGTGCTATAACGTTGGACTTTGAATTGTACATAAGAGTTTTCATATATATATATATATATATATATATATATATATATATATATATATATATATATAAAATTATATATATTATTATATAACTTTTACAAAAGAGTATTTGAATCTATTCTGTGCATGGTCCAAACGGAGTGATGCTATTTTTTCCTTTTACAAACCTCCTGAGCTTTTCCCGGTTCTTCAGCCCTGGTGCCTTATAGCATGAACAAAGACTCTGTATTTTTCTTTCTTTCTGTGCTTTTTTTCATGAAATGGAATATTTCCTGCACTTGAAATTCAAATAAGCCCTATAACTTTCATACATGGCCTTATGACACGGTTCATGTTTACTGGTCTTTTATAAAGGAAGAGTTTGGCATTGAACTGGTCAGGCCCAGTATGGTACAAATGAGGGGAAAAGACTTTTCGTGTGTGCACGGGCACAGCAGCGAAGATATTTTAGCACTTTGGTATCAATAGGACGACATGGAATGATATTCTTAAGTCAGGTCTGAACATTTGTCGAAACGTCTAAATTTTCAGAATGAATTTCAACAAGAGAAAAATCTGTGCACTCACAGAACACAGAATCACTAAAATACTCGTACTGACGCTGCGTTCGACTATAGCTTCTAACTCTGAACTTCCGACCTCCAACTCCAATTTCAAACTGAGTATCAACTGAGAATTCCTGTCACTTCTCTAATTTTGAATGCCATTTACTGTACATCAGTTAAGATACCGACACGGTAGTTGGTTAAACCTGTAACACTGACTGTGAACTAAATACATCATGAACGTTACGTTACCTGGCTAGCTTGTTGCTAACAGCTCTCACTTTTAAATGCACGGAGGTCGAAAATGACAATTCCAAGCTCTGACTTCCCACTTCCGCGTTAAGTCGAACGCAGAATGAGCAGAGCTTCAACTAGAAACAGAAACTACTTGGTTGTCAAGTAGGTGAGTCGGCTGTACTGCTTCATGACACGCATTTATAGCAGACGTATAGCAGAGGTCATAACAAAATTCATATCATCGCTGTCCATAAAAAAATTTTCACTTTTATTTTTCTACATCATCTGACCACAGCTGCTGTCCTTTACATTGTGCAAAACTTTCATGATGAATGGACCAATAGAAATGCTCCAGAATCAATTGGAATAAAACCAACGTAAACTGTTACGTTGACTTAGGCTATGTTCACACAGCAGGTAAAAGTGGCCCAAATCAGATTTTCTCACCAAATCTGTTTTTTTTTGTTTGGCTGTTCATAATATCTTTTAAATGCGATCTGTATGTGACATCAGTCTGAACAGACCAGCTCCTAAACCCGCATGTGACAAAAGAACAGTGCTTCATGTTGCTTCACCTGGGTCATCCAGAGGTAAACAATCACGACTGCCAGCGAACGCCAGTCACTCCAGAGGGTTCAGTTTCATCTTCACCAGCATCCCAGGAGCCATCATGAAGCGTCATAGACTGACAGCTGGGCTCATCACCCAGAATTAATTTAATGAATTCCGATCTGGCTGTTCAGACTGAGTCGCATTGCCACATATCGGATACGTATCGGATTTCAGTGCCACATATGAAAGCGTCTCAAATCGGTCGTTGTGTGTTTTTGCTGTTCACACCGACACCCAGACACATCTGTGTCAAATATGAAGAAAAAGATGGAATTTGGGCCACTTTCACCTGCTGTGTGAACACAGCCTTACATTGAACTTACAGACGTAAAGAACATTTTTGCCTTGACCATTTCGGAGATACATGTTTTTCTCTGGACAGCTACAACATATAAGAAAAGACTAACGTACGTAAGATTTTGGACCATTTAAATTAGTCCTTTCCTCATGAAATGTCCACGTAATATAAAAAAACAGCTAGCATTTTCAAATAGTGTGGAAGAAATAATGTTATGAAGTTTTGGTATGAAAGCAATATGACTAATTGTGTCGCCTTAACTGGAGACTTGACATCATGTTCAGCTCTTCCATCAAGATACAAACCACAAAGATGCTGCTTCACTCACATTAAGGTTAGCCTGTGGTACATTTGAACTGTATTTTGTTTTTTTTTTTGTTTTGTTTTGTTTTTTTTTACTGACTGCATTTTGTAACACCTATGGAAAATAATAACTCTAAAAACTAACAAATACTGTTAGTGATAGCAAATAATGCTGCCAAAATGTCAAAAGGGAATGATGATAAAATGACTCACTTGGTGATGGTTTCCACACAGGGACCGGCCAGTATCTAATCTTCAGCAAACACCATTAGCTAATGCTAACTCCACTCGGCGCCATCATCAGGTAGACTCTCTGAACCAAATAACTGATAAAAGGTAAACAGCTCTCAAGTCTGTGAAAGCTTTTAATGCCTAATCTTCCAGTGAAATGTTACAGCTACCAAACTGAGGGAGCAATGCATAGAACAGGACTTCAGAGTCTGCCGTTAGCTGGCTAGTTCAAAACTGGCTTACAAAGCAGGATGTTAGAGTTAACCAGCTAATTCAACACCAGTTTATGAAAGTTTACAGAGTTAGCCAGCTAACCTAACATTTGAGAGAACAACGTCTGCCTCAGAAAGTGATACCTGGAAGGTTTTGGTATTGTTTATGATCATTTTGACTGGCTAATTCTGTAACAGGGCTTTCTAAAAAAGCCTCCAAACAAAGGCAGACGGTAAGTATGGGTCACCTTCACACATTAATTTATTCAGATGAACTCGAACCGCTGTACACTTACAATGCTAAAGATGTTGAAGTGTTTAACATGGCAAGTGTCTATTAAAGTCACATTTTTGCTCTTTGATTTTTTCGTTGTCTGAATTTTCCTGTTGTTTTCAAATTCTGACGTTAGTCTAGTTCAGCAGGACTGTAGGTGTAGAACCTTTTGAAGAGGGCAGAATTTTGTGTTGTAAATACTGTAGTTTTCACAGCTCATTTATATAAATGGGTTAAAAAGGAATTATATATTTTTGTAGAGTTCTGCACAATAAAATGGTAAACCTAAAGATAATTCAGTGGTTTGATGTGAAATGCTAGTAAAATGCTAGAGGAACGTAGAATTGTTGACCGTGGTGGTGACAGGAACCAGAGGCCTTATTACAGAAACCTCTTAAGTCTGAAATCTTATCTGTTTAGTCACCATGACAACTTTAGTTAGGACTGAATTTAGGACAGAAGCTCTTACAGAACAGTTCTTAAGGCCATAATCTTATCCATTACCTCCAGATATGAAAAAACAATATTATAGAAACATCCTAACTAGACTGAATCTCCTAAATACTGTCCTAACATTAAGATAAACCCCAGAGGGTCTTAACTTCTGTTTAACCGTCTGTTTGTATTGTTTTGTACAGAGACGGACAGCGCAGTTCACTATGACCAGCATAATGACGCTACATTTATCTACACTGAAAACGCTGCTTTGACTTGTTTTTAAAAGTCCAGACGCTGCAGACTCGGCCTCCACCTCCTCTTATGACCTTCGTGTGTTAATGTTGATGATAAAATATGACAGCGACGGTGGTGAATAATGAGGAGACGGAGCTGAACGTGTGTCTGTTTATTAGGAGGAATAACGTCAGCGCGCTCGGCTAAAACGTTTGGGAAATGGAAACTGTGGAGATAAACAGCCTGAAGCGCTGAAACAACATTCTCAATATTCTTAACTCTCAGTTTATCACGCTTTTTTGTTTGACCTTTTTGCCTCAGTAACGGTAGCTAATATTAGCTTTCTGGCTAACTAGCTTGATTACGTGTTTACGGTTCAGCTGTGCGCGTATGGTCGGTTGCTAGGTAACAGACAAGACAGTTGATTGTCGACTTCGATTCGTTTTCTTTCTTTTTTTCTTTCCTTTTCTTTTTCTTTCTTTCTTTCTTTCTATCTTTCCTTTTCGTTTTCTTTCTTCATTTTTCTTTCCTTTTCGTTTTCTTTCTTTCCTTTTCGTTTTTTTTCTTTCTTTCTTTCTTTCTTTCTTTTCGTTTTCTTTCTTCCGTTTTCTTTCCTTTTCGTTTTCTTTCTTTCTTTCTTTTTCTTTCTTTCTTTCTTTCTTTCTTTCTTTTTTGTTTTCTTTCTTTTCTTTTTGTTTCCTTTCTTTCTTTGTTTCCTTTTTGTTTTCTTTCTTCCTTTTTCTTTCCTTTTCCTTTTCGTTTTCTTTCTTTCTGTCTTTCTTTCTTTTCGTTTTCTTTCTTCCTTTTTCTTTCCCTTGTTTTTTCTTTCTTTCTTTCTTTCTTTCTTTCTTTTTCTTTCCTTTTCGTTTTCTTTCTTCCTTTTTCTTTCCTTTTCGTTTTCTTTCTTTCTTTTCGTTTTCTTTCTCTTTTCGTTTTCTTTTTCTTTTCGTTTTCTTTCTTCCTTTTTCTTTCCTTTTCGTTTTATTTCTTTTTCTTTCTTTTCTTTCTTTTTCTTTTCTTTCTTTCTTTTTCTTTCTGTCTTTTTCTTTCCTTTTTGTTTTCTTTCTTCCTTTTTCTTTCCTTTTCCTTTTCGTTTTCTTTCTTTCTGTCTTGCTTTCTTTCCTTTTCGTTTTCTTTCTTCCTTTTTCTTTCCCTTTCGTTTTTTTTTCTTTCTTTCTTTCTTTCTCCAGGAGAGGAGAGAAGGTTAAGATTTCCTGATTTAAGATGCTGTAAGATACGATTCCTAAATTAGGATAAGGTTTCTGTGATACGAATTTGTGAAAAATCTCATCTTGACCTGTCAGATCTTAATTTAAGACAAAAAGACAGGAAGTTTCTTTAATACAGACGTCTGAAGAGTTTAATGGCTCTAAAAACTCTCACAGAAAGTTATTGCATGGAATGGTTATGAATATGCAGTATATTGCCTGAAATGTTGTTTTATGATAGTTGTGAGTTTTTACCTAAAAGGTATTTCTAAAATCAGTTCATAGTGGAGACATACATCCAGGGCGTTGTGAGGAAAGTGGTACCAAAATAAGACACTTTTTTTCAGATTTACCATTATTTTATCATGATCAGTATTACATATAAAACACAGAGGGCGTGTGTGTTTACTGATGATTTTAGAATAAAAAAACACCCCTGGGTGAGGGGGTGCACGACCTCTGGTCCCCATCACCACCACTGAAAATCTGAGAGTTTCTCTACAGTGAACCATTTCACATCAAACCACTCCGAATGACTTTATTTACATCTCAACAACTGAATTATGGAGAAATGTTTAAAAGTATCTAATTTCCCTTACAGCATAGTCGTGGATTGCAGTTGAATTTTCTGTAGTCCAGGCTTAGGCCTAACCCAGGTCTGTAAAACTGTCCCTTAGTGTACAGTAAAACAGTCAGGCTCATTCAGGTTTTCAGTGTTCAGACATCTGAAGCTGAACTTTGAAATAAAGTTCAGCTCTTAATATGAACAGATGTGGTAGCCCTCTATTGGGAATTTTATGTTTAATCCAAGTTTAAACTGCACTGTGTATCCAAATGTGCTGTTTGCTTAAAAGAGCTGCATGCACGATCAAGTAAGTAATGGGGCTTTGCTTTTAGAGTCTGCCATGATTGTTGATACTGCAGGTTAAACTTACTATGAATTATGAGCGAAAGTTCTAGTCTGCATTATCTGCTTTTCCTGTTTGGTCTGGGTGCTCGCAGTGTTACGAACAAGAACACAGCATTTCGTGCACTTTCAGGGAAAGCTAGGTTTGGATTGTATGGTTGTGGATTTTTGAGCAGTTATTCTCAGCTACAAGGTCCTCTAAGATGCTAAAACAGCTGCCTAAAATAGCTCCTCATAGAATTTCTACATATGACTCCAGCTTTCTATGTGCATGTGTCATAACTCTGAATGGAAGAAAAGTCCAGCATATAAAACTTGTAATTGGCTGAATTGTTTGTCCCATGGTGCCTGTGTAGAAGCTAGAAAGCCAAGTACAGAATTTCACAGATTTTTCAAAATATCTGTAAAATTCAGAGATGTTAACTCTGTTTAGACTGTTTTGATGTGAAAAATTTAATTGTAGAGAAACTTACTCAGATTTTCTTTATATATATATATATATATATATATATATATATATATATATATATATATATATATACGCAGTGTAATTCATCACCAGTCCATCTGTTTCTCTGCATACTTTGTCAGCCCCCTTTTACCCTGTTCCTCAGTGGTCAGGACCCCCATGGACCCTCACAGGTAGTGTCTGGGTGGTGGATCATTCTCAGCACTGTGGTGGTGGTGTGTTAGTGTGTGTTGTGCTGGTCTGAGTGGATCAGACACAGCAGTGCTGCTGGAGTTTTTAAACACCTCAGTGTCCCTGCTGGACTAAGAATAGTCCACCAACCAAAAATATCCAGCTGATAGCGTCCTGTGACCACTGATGAAGGACTAGAGGATGACCAACACAAACTGTGCAGCAGCAGATGAGCTATCGTCTCTGACTTTACATCTACAAGGTGGACTGACAAGGTAGGAGTGTCTAATAGAGTGGACAGTGAGTGGACACAGTGTTTAAAAACTCCAGCAGCACTGCTGTGTCTGATCCATTCAGACCAGCACAACACACACTAACACACCACCACCACATCAGTGTTACTGCAGTGCTGAGAATGATTTACCACTCAAATAGTACTTGCTCTGTGAGGGTCCATGGTGGTCCTGACCACTGAAGAACAGGGTAAAAGAGGGCTAACAAAGTATACAGAGAAACAGATGGACGACAGTCTGTAATTGTAGAACTACAAAGTGCACCTATATAGTAAGTGGAGCTGATCAAATGGACAATGAGTGAAGAAACAAGGAGGTGGTCATAATGTTATGCCTGATCGGTGTAAATATATATATATCTGTATGGGTTTCCTCCCACAGTCCAAAGACATGCAGTCATCCGAATTGGAGATGCTAAATTGCCCCTAGGTGTGAATACGTCTGTCTGCCCTGTGATGGACTGGCAGCCTATCCAGGGTGTTTTCTGCCTCCCCCAATGACTGCTGGAATAGCCTCCAGCACCCCCAACGACCCAGGAGGATAAGCGGCTGTGTGTGTAGGCTATTAAAGATTGAGCTACCTTTGCTCCACATTCAACCACATACACTAGGAGCTACGGTAGGTTAATCGAGAAGGCCTCAGCTCTACACACAACCCCACAGGTTAATTCTGACTCACTAAAGCAGATAAACCTGTGTTTTTGTGTGTGGTGCTGTTAGCTTAAGCTAATTTTAGTTTATATCACTGTTAGCACCAGACGCTAACGTTAGCTTAGCAAAAAGACTAAACCACCAGCAATTCTGTGTCACTGGTGCAGCACTGAGGCAAGTTTACAGGATAAACACTCAAATCTGAGCAAGCGAAGTGGAAGCTTGTCTTTGTTTCTGCACTGCCTCGTCTCAGCCTGATCAGTCTGTAACATAGCAGAGGTAGCGTGCAGGGTAGTCAGGGAAGGGGCGGGGTTTAGAAAATGGGCAGCACAATTATACACAATTTGCATAATCGTGCATATTCATAGGAATTCACATTCTTTATGGGTGTTGAGGTTTAGAGACGCCCCTTTGCCAATTTTAGTAGTTTCTTGAGCAAAACAATAATATATAAAACAATTTATTGTTCAAAATGGATGATTTTTGTGTTGATTTATGACTTTAGGGGTACTTTAAGGTCCTTTACGGTCAAACCTGGTCATTACCACTTCTGTACGTGGCAGATTAGGGGTGGAAGTGGACGTACTGAGGTGTTTGAAGTAAACACTGTAGGGTTGTGAAAAGACAACATGAAAGTCTTAGTGTAAAATTCTTTTAATGTCCTGTTCAAAGCACACATGATCAATATGGCATCTCTGAAAAAGAGCCACGTTATAAAACACCCGGAATTCAGGCAGTTAAACTTAATATGTTGTGCATGGATAACCAGGAATGCAAACCGCTGGGTAATGTGATCTGGTGGTGGTTCCTCCCGCACCAGGTGTGTCAGCCACAGCCCCCAGAAGGCCACGTCAGGGTCCTCAGCTGGTATGACCTGCAGCCACTTGCCTTTATTCACTGTGCTAGGAGATTTGTCCAGTTCTGCAGATCTCAGGTCAGCTTTGTGGGCATCATCAGAGTCTAATCAGTGCCGATCAGTCCCCTGCAGCCTGACGCAGCCCTCCATCCCTCTATAACAGCATGCGACGCACCTTCTCATAAGCTCCGAGGAAGATGAAGCCGCCCACGCTGATGAAGGTCATCCTGGGGATGCTACCAGCAAACAGCCTGCGGGGGTTGATGAAAGGGAAAAACAGAAAGAAGAAGAAGATAAAACGTCTAGTTCAGCTGCAACAAAGCGCTGCTTCTGCAGACTCAGATCAAATCGGGTTACAATTCCATCTGACAGCGAGACTCTCAGAGATTAGGCTAATTCTGTGGGAGGAAAAAAAGCTCTCTTTTGGAAACTTCTTCTGAGTAACGGCAGAAAGGATAAAAGCACTGGGACGCGTGTGAAAGGTCACACTGTTATCACAGAGCGTAGGTTTTGGGGGGGGGTGGCTTGTGGTCATTGAAGTTTTTAGGGCTAAATGTCTTATTGAGAAGCGGAAAGTTCACCAGCTTAAGCAAGTTTAACGTTACAAACTAATTATGCATCTATGAGTTTCTCTGTCGCTGTTCCTGAATAGCCTGACTTTAGCGATGTAGATCAAGGCATCATTTTTTGCAGGTACAGTTGCGTGCAAAGGTTTTGGCACCCCAGTCAATTGACTGATTTTCTTGATTTTTCTATTTGAAATGAGTGAGCACATCCTCTACAAACAGGACCTAAAATACAGCATTTTCCACATATTTTAGTGCACAATTTCTATTTATTTGCTGAGTTTAACATGTTGGGGGAAACAAATATATATAATAATTTTATTTCACTGCTGTTGGACCAAAACCTTGTATCTCCATTTTTTTTTTGCAGATTTTCAGTACATATACTTGAAAATGCCTGTTGGCCTTTGTATTGTGTGAATTTCATAAAGGATGGCCCAAAATAACTTGGGGAGTCTGATTCCACTGACACATTAAAAGTAAAGTCTGTTTTTCCATCTCCTGTAAAGTTACCAGTTTGGAGATATGAGGTTTTGTTCCGACAGTAGCGATATATTATACGTATATATATATATATATATATATATATATATATATATAAAAATATATATATATATATATTCTATTTTTGTTGAATTCAGCCAATAAACAGTAATTGTGCATGAAAATATGCAGAACTGTGTTCTCTGTAGAGGATGTGTGAACTTATTTTTTTACTTAGAAAATCAACAAAACATAATTTGACTGGGGTGCTAAAACTTTTGCATAAAACTGTATATATGACAAGTATAACAGGTGATGATACAGTAGTTAGTCACACAGGCTATGATGTTAATTTAGCTACCTAGCAACACCAAAGTGGCCTTTAACATGAACAGAACATGTGAACATCCTTTTACATGCGCACTCTCCAGGGCTGTAATGATGCACATTTTCTGGTTCGAGATCAAGATTCAGTTTCCTTTGTTTGTGTGTTAAACCCAGAGGAAACAATTCTGTCTTAAGATTGTCTCAGAGAAATAAAGCAGATCTCAATATTATATTAATGAAGAATCACTGATTTCTGAATTATTTCTCCTAAACCCCCCTTAGGAAAAAAAAGGAGACTAACATCAGCATTTCACTGTAAGACGTTCTGGGGATGAAGGAGAAAAACGGGAGTTCTCCTTTTGCACAGACAGATGACGAGGATATCTCACACTTTTCTTATAGGAATCTTATTCAGCTGAGTCTGAGGTGAGACGAGTCAGACACTAAAGAGTTCAGCCACGTGTGACAATATTTTGATCAAGGTGAGAAAATCTGAGTTTTATTTCTCAGGAGCCAAATTTCAGAATCAGGAGAAAAAGGCTTAAGTCTCATTTTGATTTCAAACTGGACTTAACCACGTCCAGGAGAAGTAACTGAGATGAAGAGGAGATCTCATTTAGAATATTTCTTTCCTCTGGGAAAAGTATCTTGACTCTCTGAGCTCATCATTCCGATAAACATCATTTCAGAACTTTTTCGATGCCGACTGTAACACCATTCATATTTTGACAAAAACTGCAATTTCTCATTACAGTCCTGTGCGAAAGTTTTAGCATCCCTGGTCAAATGACAGGTTTTTGTTGATTTACTAAGTGAAAAAAACGTAATACATCCTCAACAGAGAACATAATTCTGCACATTTCAATGCACAATTACTGTTTATTTGCAGAATTTAACATACTGAGGAAAAAAAAACATAAAATGTGTGCAAAAGTTATGGCACTTTTTATATTTTTTATTTTGTTTTTTTTCCATTATGTTAAACTCAGCAAATACATGCAAATTGCACATTAAAATTAGCAGAAAAATAGCATATTTAAGTGAATTCCCTGTAGAACCTGTTTTAAACTTATTTTCACTTAGAACATGTTATTCAACCAGGGGTGTTCAAACTGAATTTCAGTAAATCGTTTTTATTTCTGTGTTATTTTACGTGATTTTCAATTTTGGCCATCACTTGTTGTCTTTGCATGTTCTAGATGAATAAGGATGACTAGACTTGAATGAGATTTTTATCTACATTCTGTAAAGCTTTTCCAAAAAAGGCAACAGTTGCTATGAAAGAACACTTTCATATCTGTGGGCGGAGCATGGACAGATCAATTAAGCAGGGTCTTAGAACCGGAGGTGGGAACCAGTGAGATAAAAAAAAAACGTGGACGTGAAAGAGTCACTTATGTGAAGAACCACTCTTATGAAGTGTCAAAGCTACTTATGTGCTAATAGCGCCCCCTTGTGGAGAAGGTTTAGGCTGCTGTATGTGAGTGAGTGAGTTGTAGGTCACAAAAAAACACACTAAAAACACAAACATTTCACAACCTAAAAGAAACCCAGTCAAAACAGCCAGTATAAAAATAATCCCAGTCCAGAATCAGGTGTCTGGATTTTCTCTGCGAGTCTAAAACGAAGCGTGTTCTGTAACGAGCGCCGGCGATATTTGTGGGCAGCGGCTGCGCAGTTTGGCAGCTTTAGGCCTGACGGAGGAGGAATGTGTGTTGATGTTGGAGGAGCTGGAGGATGCGCCGGGGGCTGTGAGAGTGCGCTGTCCCTCCGGGCTCTTTTCCACGCAGCTGCTTTTGGCATTAGCGCCGGCCCTGGGGGCCTCTCCGCATGACGGATGGCCAGATGACATTCACACACGTCCCTCAACCATCCAGCAGCCCCCACCTCACTCTCTCACACTCACTGCCTCTCCACACTAGCTCTTTCTTTTTCTCCCATTTCCAATTACTGCCTGTTTCTGAGCCAATCTCTTTCACAGGCTCTACAGTCCCGTCCAGAGCGAGTATAAAACGCCTAAATATACACCTGAAAACTCCAACAGGTCTTGATAATGTCAGCCTGACAGCGTTACTTCCATCAGTGCTTAATGCAGTTTGTTAACAGTCGGCTGTGCTTTACAAGTAAAGTAGTGTTCAAAGATCATTTCATCAACAACACAATGGATTTAACAACTCAGTGCATTAAAGGGCCTCTATTACGGAGAACTGATGTGAGCACTGTTTACAGTCTTCACTGTCTGGTTCACACAGTCCATATGTGGAAACTTAGCTGCAGAAACAGCTTTGAATTTGCTGCTTTTGTGATGTCACAAAAACTAATGCACTTACATACATCCACTCATTCAGGCTACAGCAGTTTAGCCACAGAGGTTAAGTATTTCAGCCTGGACTGCGTTTTGAATGATGCTCAATACATACAGTCATATGCAAAAGTTTGAGCGCCCTTTGGCAAATTATGAAAATGAAACAAAAGCATAATTTAACCAGGGGTGTACAAACTTTTGCATATGACTGTGTGAATTTCCATCTGGGGAAAAAAAAACAATGTTTTGGTTCAGTTATGATTCTTGAGGAAACAATTCAGTGCATCATAAACCCCAAATTTCAACACAATTCAATTCAATTTATTATTTTTGATATTTTCAGAATTATCTAAACACACATTATGCTTAGTATAATAATAAAAATTACATTTTTACTTTTGAATGTCTCAAATTAGTCCAAAAATGTTATTTTGACCACAAATAAGCACCTACTTTACTGAATATTATTATAACTCAGCTATTATATTATTATTATTATTATTTATTATTGATGTTTTCAGAATGATCTGCACACACATTCAGCACTGTATAATAACAAAAATGACATTTTTGAACTTTTAAAGTGTCTCAAATTAGTCCAATTTTATTTTGACCAAAAAATAAGCACCTACTTTACTGAATTTTATTATAACTCAACTATTATTATTATTATTATTATTATAACATTACAAAAATCTACACAGTTGAATCACCACTCTTAGATGCACTTTAACACCCGTACAGACTGTTTTAGCGGCTTTGTCTCCACGGCCGTCTGTCCAAATCACTTCCACTGACCCACTGACTGTCCCTCTGCTGCAGGCAGACTGAGGTTATAATAGCCGATCAGTGACTCTTCAGCGGTTCAGAGCACCTGTGGGGGATGAGAGGGGGTCGGAAAGAGGGGCGGTCAGAGGTTTACGGCCCTCTATTTAGAAACAGGGTCACAAGTGGTGTACCCACTAATACATCAATTTTGTCAACTGCAAAGCTGTACAAGGTGCCAAGCATGTCAGAGATTTCTCGACTATGCCAGCCCCTCACAGAACTCAGCGTTTTAGCATGCTTCTGCCAGGATCATGTGTTTTAGAGGGATGCTCAGTGTGTGTGTGTGTGTGTGTGTGTGTGTGTGTGTGTGTATTTTCAGGCCAACTTGTCCCGCTGTGCAGGAAAGCCTGAGGAAAACAACAGATTTAAGGTAAGGCTTAGAACCTCTGATCACACAGATACAGCGCTGCGCTAAACAAACAGCTTTTAGCTACAAGCTACTCATTTCTCAGATGTTTCTGAGAAGACTAGATATAAGATAATCCACTTGCATAAGGAAGGAAAACATGAGAGGAAAATATGTGAAAAACAGATGGAGTATGGAAAATAGGACTTTTAATAGCCGTCCAAGAGCTAGCAGACCACCAAAGCTGTCCTCATCAGATAAACAGTACACCCTTAAAAAAGATGGTTCTTCTAGTAAAGGCAATGGTTCTATTTAGAACCATGAATCCTATATAGAACCATTTCATGCTTGAATGGTTCTTCAAATTGATGGAGAATGTGTTGTACACGGCTCTACATAGAACTTTTTTGAGTTTTTAGGTGCTATACAGAACCAAAAATGTTTCCATCTTTGAGAGAGAGGAAAAAATCAAGCTCCACTCATGATTCAGATCCGAAAACATCCACAAGTGTTTCTGTCCATCCTTCCACTGTGAGAAGACGACTCAGCGCTATGGGTCTGAAAGGATGTGTAGCTGTCAAGAAGCTCTTACTGAGAAAAGGAGAAGAAAATGTACAGATCAAACAAAGAAGCTGCTTTTGTTCTCAGAACAATGGACTGACCACCTCAGAGTCCAGACCTCAACATCACTGAATGTATACATACATACATCATCTAAACCGCTTATCCTTCTGGGTCGCAGTGGGGTGCTGGAGCCTATCCCAGCTGTCATTGGGCGGAAGGCAGGATACACCCTGGACAGGTCGCCAGTCCATCGCAGGGCAGACAGACAGACAGACATACACAATCACACACACACTCACACCTAGGGGCAATTTTAGCATGTCCAATTGGCCTGACTGCATGTTTTTGGACTGTGGGAGGAAACCGGAGTACCCGGAGGAAACCCACGCAGACACAGGGAGAACAGACAAACTCCACACAGAAAGGACTCTGGTCACCCCACCGGGAATCAAACCCAGGCCCTTCTTGCTGTGAGGCGACAGCGCTACCCACTGCGCCACCGTGCCGCCCCCCGAAATGTGTTTGAGATTATGTGGATGGTGAGAAGCAGAAAGTACAATCAACTTCTAAGGCTGGATGTACACAACACTAAACAGAGGGCATCACAAACTTAACGCAGAACATCTTGTACTTTTGTCTTTTGACTAGGATCAATACATTCTGTTTTGCCTTCACCTCAAAAGTGATGGAAGTTAACCAGACTGAAATGCATGTTATGTGGGTCTTAAAATTGCAATGTAAAGTAGTCTGCTTACATTCATGTGGCTGCCCAGCATCTACAGGGAATGGAGGGTTATGGCCCTGTAAAATATCCTCCCACCACCAGAATGACTGTCCCTAGCATATTTATGAGTAATTTACAGTCCATATAGTGAAGTGACATGCCAAGCAGCAAATGCTTGAGGAAAAAAAAAAAAATTGAAAAAAATTTTAAGTAAAATATGTGTCAAAGCACTTAATGACCAAAGGTGTAAAGAGAGGCCATTTTTATTTTTCACTGAAAAAAAAAAAAAAATTGAAAAAAGGCCTGTCAGTAAAATGACACAGCTTTCCATTTTAATAACATGTAAAACACGTATGCTTTATGAATGTTGATTGAAATTTAATGAACATGTTATGAAGTGTTTATGCAGATATCATGAATGTGTTACACTCTTTTAGTAAAGTGTTACCCATATTACTTAGTACTTACATTGTAGTTACAGGTATGTGTATATATTGATGTGTAGAATGTGCATATGTGTATGGACTTAGAGTTTAATGTGTGTGTGTATATATATATATATATATATATATATATATATACATACATACCTTTACATTGTTTGTAAATTACATTAAACACAGTGTAAATAAAAGTATAGTAGGTTTTTTCCTTTTCCTGTAAAGTTATCATTTTGGAGGTTTTCTTCCAACAGCAGCGATATATATATATATATATATATATATATATATATACACACATACATGTATAATAATAAAATACCTATGGGACTGTTCTTCCACATTCTCTCTATTGTACAAAACAAGTGCGTGTGTGTGTCATGTGGGTGAGGGGTTGCCATTTGACTGTGTGTGGCAAAACGTTCAAATCCGGCAATCTTCTGAGTCAACTTTAACCCTCTTCTCTGCCAAACGCTTGTACTGTGGAAACTTGATACGCCTTCTCAGCGTGGCTTATCTTTTAACCTTTCATGGCCCTTTTGTAGTAGTCATATGGTGTATATGGTTGAAACGTCTCTTCTTATGTATTGTTGGATTACTTCTCACTCACAGCTCAGTGAAGTTGTTGTTGTGTACAGTCTTTGTGGGTTGCCAAAAAACTGATAAAATCTCTCCATACAGACTGTTAATCAAACTCACTGCACGTAATTAATGATGTAACTGTGTAATTACATGTAAATACCATGGAAATACAGAAATACATAATAACCATAGCCCTCTGTGGGTTAACTACATCAAATACTCCAGACCAGCAGCTGAACTCTCTCCACTAACCATGCTGTTTCAGCAGTCGGGAAGGTGGGTTTCTGAGTAGTTCTTAAAACCAGCAAAAAGCCCCTTAATGCCAGGTCACTTCCTGCCCCACCTGCTGACTGCTGTCACAGCGGAAGCTGAGGAACCATATATGGTTCCAACATATCAGCCACTCTTGCTGACCAATTACTGTTCCCTCAGGGAGCGAAAAGGGAAAAAGAATCTTTCCCTCGCTTTTGGTTCTCAGTACTCTGTGGAGCGAGTCAGAGTGATAGGAAAGAGTTGTGAACTTTCTCACTTCCTGCACCTGCTCCCTGACTCACTCACACCATCATCCTCCTCCTCCTCTGTTAAACCACTCTGGCCGGTCACGAGTGGGCGGACCTAACCAGGACCCAAACGAATGACTCTGCACTCTATAAATAAACCATGCTTCCCAGAGCCCAGGCCAGGCTTGGACCCGATCTGAGCCATGACTCAAAAGATACGGATGAGCGGATTGATCCTGGGGGAATGATGACATTCCTGAGCTGAAAAGGCTGAAAAAGACGAAATCACTGCAATGAAGCCATAGCCAAATTTATCTTTTAGAACTGCAGCTACTGCGGCTAAGTAACACACTCCAATGAGAAGATACACACACACACACACACACACACACACACATTTTTCCTCACTTTCCTCCAAAATTTTCAGTTGTGTCTAATCACATCCACTAGCTAGGTCTCCTCCAATCAGATAACACTTCCAGTGCTAAGAGGCCGAAGGCTAGCACATGCTTCCTCTGAGTCATGTGCAGCACTCTGCATCTTTTCGAACTGCTGCTAATGCAACGTCACTGGACAGCTCAACACGCTTGGCGGAGAACGCTAACTGACAATTCTGCTACGTCAGCTGACCGACGCCAATGCTGGCTAGCACTGCACTGAGCGAGGGCCGTACTACCCACCCAGAGAAAGCAAGGTTAGTTGTCCTATCCAGGACTCCTGGCCATGGATGGCTATGGCAAACTCACAATTTCTAGATTTTTGTTTTTTTAAAAATATGCAAACATATGCATACTTAAGTAGATACTGAAATAATACAAAAACTACTCAACTGGCAAAAACTGATCACGAAAAAGACCCTATTCTCCTGCAGTATCTCACCTTGTAAGTCTCTCACAACACAAGAATGTAGGAATCGTCTAAAATGTCATTTACTGAAAAAACATTCAGTCAAAAAGGGCCCAAAACAGCCCAAAAACTGGCCATTTAAATGTTTTTAAGATTAAATACGTCCACAGCAAATCCTTAAAAGGTACCGCTCAGCACATCATTCCACCAGGTGAGCAGTGGTAAAAAAAAAAGAAAGAATGAAAGAAAGAAAGAAGAAAAAAAAGGTGGTTAAACCGTTCAAAGAATGCTGAACTGCGGAAAGAGAAACCACTACAAACATAAACCAAACATCTTTTCATTCCTTTGGTTTTGTTTATTGCATATGCTGGTACCTTCTAGCAAACACAGCCTTTAACATTTGAAAGTCATAATTTCTTTGTTGTTACAGTTCTAATATGAAATAGCCTAAAATTTCATTAATCCTAAGTATTCTAGCCATACTCCTAGCGCAACAGTGAGTCTTGCGGGTGCCTGGGGAGGCACAGGCCTTCACAAACCTTTGATTGGCACTGCGGTGCCCCCACACTGAAGCCTGTAGTTGACAGGTTATTAGATTGTCAGTCTTGAATATGGTTGAGTATCATCCATAGATTCCTTTTTTCGTGAATGAAAACGTTGCGGCAGTATTATGTACATTTCTAGTGGCATGACGCTCTGAAAAAACAGACACCAGCACAGCTGGTACAAGACGCCACGATCTTCAGCGGGTTTGGTGCGATTTCTTTGGGGGAGTCTTTGAAATGTATAGCATAAGCCCAAAGCATAAGTGAAACGCTATGATCTCTTTGGCTCTCTTCATATGTCTGGATAGATCTGGGAGGTGGATGGAGAGGCGGTAAGGAGGGCAGAGAGAACGTTTAAACGAAACAAAAGCATTTGCAGCCGTGTACACTGAAAATGAAAGTTTGTGAAACAAATTTTAAGCTGGCTAGACAAAGTAATCTCTAAAAATACAGTAGGAAACTAAAGAAATTCTCATTTAAAAAGGTGTGGAAATGTCGTTTGCCCTCCACTAGGACTGTTAAGATTTCACAAATGTGGAGACGACTCAGATTCAGATTCCATATGGCAGGAATTGATGGAGTCGATTCCAAAAGTCGATTCCAGACAATAATCTAGATTTCAAAAACCAAGACACATAGAAGGACATCTGGCAAAAATAAAGACTTCAGTGTTAATTATATTAATTATATAGCAAGGAACTTGGAGAGCTAACGTTAGACTAACAAGTGCTGGATAAGTTCACCTCAGTCAACTCCTTCAGGTGGGTAGATGTTTTGGCACTTGTTTTACTGTAAGCTAGTCATCTGTTACTAACATTACATTTTATATTGTTTTCCACTTTGTCTAATATAATTTTTTGGGTTTTTCCAGACAGACGGTTTTGTGAGTGACAGCAGAATATCTCATTCAGTGTGTGCACAATTGCAGGCAAACTTGAATGTCACTGTGTGGAATCAAGTCCAAAGCTTTGGAGCCAACTCTTGATTCCCAAATGTCTGGAATTGAAGGATCGATTCTTTTTGGGTATTTTAGTGTATCAAACAGCAAGAAGTAATGAATTTATTTATATTATATAAAGGCTACTTTTGATATAGGGTGATATAGAATGACAGTGAGTAGCATTGGCACCTCACAGCAAAACGGCCTGGGTTCAGTTCCCCACTCGGGCAATGAGGGTCCTTTCTGTCTGCATGGGTTTTTTTCCGGGTGCTCCGGATTTCTCCCACAGTCCAAAGGCATGCAGTCATGCCAACAGGACATGCTAACTTGCCCCTGGTTGTAAATGTGTGTGTGATTGTATATGCCAATCACATACTGCCCTGTGTCTGCCCTGCTATGGACTGGCGACCTGTCCAGGGTGTATCCTGCCTTCCGCCCAATGACCACTGGGATAGGCTCCAGCACCCCCTACGACCCAGGAGGATAAGTGGTTTAGAAAATGTATATATATATATATACACATACATACATATATATATATATATATATAAACACATACATATATATATATAACACTACTTTCATCTAATTTTATTTTTTGTAGTAAAAAATACTATGCAAATGCCAGATTAGTAGCAAATCGATGCCACTTTGAATATGGCAGCATTACATGGACAGAAAACCATACTGTAATTTTATTACTGTAATTTTATTGTTACATATTGTGATTATGATGTGTCTTGTAATGCATTAAAAACACACAGGACAGTCGTTGATGTTCTATGACTGCAAAGGCCTACACTGTGATAATGATTAAGAATGATACTCTGTCCAGCTGGACTGCTACAGTAATATGACTTACTAATGTAAACATCACTTTCCATATTACTGTCGTCCCTGCTGGCCCATTCTGTGGCCGCAGGGTTTAGCCTGGGTGATTCTGGGTGATTTTGTAACAGCAGTCGAGACGACAGCACTTCAAAGCGAGCACGGCGCTGCACCAGCTTTGATTGTAGTTGTTTTGGTTGGTGCGGTCAGGAGCGCCACACAGGGCACTGGGGGCGGAGCTTAACATGTGGAAGCACTTTCTAGCTTCACTAGACTGCAATTGGAGCCATTACCATAATTACAGCTTTTAAGCTGGGCAATTTGTACGAGGCACACAGCTGTGCTGTTGCTCTGGGAGAGCACATGTAGGCCTCTATCCCTCTACTGTTTCTCCTTCTCTCTCTCGCTCACTCTCACTCTCTCTCATTTCAAAGCTGTCCCAGAGAGCATATATATATATATATATATATATATATATATTATATATATATATATATTATATATATATATATATATATATATATATATATATATATATATATATATATATATATATGTATCACCATCTAGGGAAAAATTTTCAACATTCTTTCAAGTTGCAGTACTTATTTCTGCCCGCAATGTCAGCTGTATATGAATTCAGGGAGAAGAGAAGAGAAGAGAAGAGAAGAGAAGAGAAGAGAAGAGAAGAGAAGAGAAGGAGAGCAATAAGAAAAGACAAGAGAAAAAGAAAATAGAAAAGATTAGAAACAAGACAAGAAAAAGAAAAGAGAGGAAAAAAGAAAAGAGCAGAGATGAGAAGAGAAACAACAGAAGTGAGGAAAAAGAAAAGAGGAGAGTAGAAACAAGAAAAGACAAGAAAAAAGAAAAAGAAGAGAGGAAAAAAGAAGAGAAGAGAGTAAAAAAGAAGAGAAGAGAGTAAAAAAGAAGAGAAGAGAAACAAGAGATGATAAGAAACGAGATGAAAACAAGATGAGAGAAACAAGAGAAGAGATTATAAACAAGAGGACAGGAGAAAAGAAGAGAGGAATAGAAACAAGAGAAGAGAAGAGAAGAGAAGAGAAGAGAAAAAAGATGAGAAAAGTCAAAAAGTGAAATAAGATGAGAAAAGAGGAAAAATAGAAGAGAAAAATTAAGAAAGAAAACAAAGGATAGAAGAGAAGAGAAGAGAAAGATCTAAAGAAAATGAGGGGAAAAAATCAGAATAGAAGATGAAAGTAAAAAAGAAATCAAAGGAAGATCAAAGGTCGTTGTTTTGAAGTTCGGGCCCGTGGCTGCAAGAGATGCCATTAGGGACATTTTCACATCAACTCACTGTCCACAGCCTCTTTACATAAAAACATACAAACAAACTACTGAATAAATAGAGGGAGAGTGAATGAATGAATCTGTGTAGTTACACAGTCACGCTCAGTTCAGCTAATGAATTCAATGCCTTTACTGGCACAAACTCACCCAAACACACCTTTAGACTTCCACACCTCATACAGAACCAGAGGGATGTTTCCACTGGCTGTGGCCGTCCCAGCCTGAGAGACAGAGAGAGAGGGAGAGAGAGAGAGAGAGTTCAGACTGTTCAGATCCACCACTTCTATCAAAATAACCACCATATACACACACTCAAGCACAAAACCAGCTTCTCTGAACACAAGAGGTCTTTCATTAGGCCAGATGAGGACGTCCAGTGAGTAAATGAACAGGAGGGTCACTGAAGAGCTCCTACACCTTCCTCTTTCCCAACACCTCGTTCTGTCAGTGAGCAACATGTGCAAAAACACATAGGCCGACCAGACCTGTATTTCCCAGGAGAGACCTGAACTCCATTTTGGGTGTCCCAACTTATTTTCAGAAATGGTTATAATATTTATAACTGTTTTTATAGCAAATATTATTTCAGACAAATGCTTTTTCATTGGTGGAAAATGAAACAGAATATGCATTACATAACTTAGCTGTAATCACCAATGTTATTAACTCTTAATAAAGGTAACTGGAGCTAATTGGTTATAAGAAATCCATGGATGTGTTGTGATTACACACTCTGTATTAGAGATAAGCTGGATAATATGTGATCTTAAGAATGATAATACAGGTGTGGTGTTAGCACTTTTTGAGAGTGTAGATAAAGTCATATGCAAAACTTTGAATAACCTTGGTCAAAATGATTTGCTGATTTTCTACGTAGTTTTAAGTTAACACATCCTCTGCAGGGGACAAACGTAAAAATCAATCAAACAAACAATCAACCTTTATTTAACCTGTAATTGAGGGTGACCCTCAATTACAATGTTGCTGAGTTGATACAGGAAAAATAAAATTGATAATGTGTAAGAACATATCAAATAATAAAAGTAAATTTTTCAGGTAGGTATAAAAAATGAAACATTAATAACAAAAATACATTAAAAACAGCAGAAAATATAAAACAATAAACCATAATTAAAATGTAAAAGTTAACAAAATCATATAAAAACAGGAAACTAAAATGAATTAAAATGACTGAAATAATAATAATCATAATTAAAACACGATAAATAAATGGGAAAAAATAAAATAATAATAGATAAAAATAGCAAAAATCAAGTAAAAAAGATACCATTTTCTCCTAATTCATGTACAGAATTTCTATTTATTTTGTGAGTTAAAGAAAAATAAAACACAAAACATAAAATGTGTCACAACTTTTACACAGGCCACATTTTATGCATTATTTTTTCCAATAGGGTTAAATTCAGTTGTGCATTAAAATACTCTGTTGAGGACGTGTACTTATTTTCACTTACCAAATCAACAAAATCTGTAATTTGACCAGGGGTGCCAAAAATTCTGCACATGACTGTACATCTTTGGCGGTTCATATAACATATATGGAAACAGCTGGTACTATCAGGCAACTCAGAGCAAGCCAATCTGAGCACTGCATTTAAAATGACTGCAGGTGTTCCTCAGGGCTCAGTTTTAGGCCCACTGCTATTTTCAATAAAAGCGAATCTCTGCAGCTTCTGTTGCTTAATTGATGAGTTGAACCAGGTCTGTGAGGACAGAGACAATGTAAAAAAAAGCCCTGAGATAAGGTGCTAGTGTTTGTGTATGTGTGTGTGAGCAGGCCTCGAGTTTCTCTCTCTGCACAGGACGTCCACAGACAGATGGAACGGTCCAGCATATACAGTCGTTCTTTGACATCAACCATGCGTACACACAGCTCGCTCTGCTTTCAGTCTCAACAGTGCAGACGAGAGTAAAATGGATGTTGTGCGTCACTAGAGTCCCTGGCTGACCCTTCGTCTCTCCTCCTCTCTCTCGCTGACTCTCTCTCTCTCTCAGCATCTGTTCATGGTTTGTCTACATTAGAGACTTTTGTTTGTTCACCTTATTCTCCGTCTGCGAGGCATCAGCAGACAGCAGCCTTAAACAACGGTTTTAAGCTACACTCTCACCTTCAGTACCCTCAGCCTAGCCAAAATTACTGTCATTATCACTCTCAGATTAGACAGCATTATTGTTGTGCTTCACTTTCACACTAGTTCTACATTATTTCACACTGTTCTATCCTAAACTAGATTTGGTTGGCGGTTTCACTCACTGACAGCGACTGACAACTATGTTGAAACGTGCATGCGCAAGGAGTGCAGCTAGTCCCCAGGAGGTGGTGGTGATGCCCCCTAATCGCCCAACAGATGAAGACTCGGGCGCCAACTTCTCATACTTCATTGTGTTGGGTAAGCTAAGGTTAAGGCTGCTGTGTTTCATGTGGGGGTGTGTGCTTGCTTGAAATATTATGCTGTGGGTTGCCACGAGCGGACAGAAAGTTTAGTGTGAGCTGAGGGAGCTCTAGTGGATCCTTGTCGGCTCTTTTTCGTCCGATTAAGCATGTTAAATCGATACTAGTCGAGAGCGAGCTGTGGGAAACGTAAAGAACACGTAGCATAGCCACTTTAAGTGCAGTTGCAGTTGGTGTTGGTGGTTGGCATGTGTTGATCTAATGCTCAAATCTGTGAACACAAAATATTTGAATACCAACAAGAACATTTCTTATCTAAGAAATTGTTTTATCTAAAACGGCACGAGTTAAGTAAACTAAGCGCAGAAGTAAAAAGGAGAGTAGCCTCATTATTTTCTATTTAAGTGAACTTTTAACAAATGGTAGTTACTTGTTGTAACTTAAGTAGCCTTTTTCCAACCCAACAGTCAGTAAACGCTGTTTTATTTTTACTTTTTTGCACTGGATTTAGCTTATGAGATGGTGAGATGCCTTTTAAATTATGTGAGATTGGCTAAAGTAGCATAGATGTAAGGTAATGAGAAATGTGAGCTTACTTTTCCCTGGAAGTAATAAATGATCCCATTACAGATAGAGAGAAGTAGCAATTTGTAATGGAACATTTTTGAGTAACTAACGTACCCCACCACTGGTCAGTGATGGGTCAGCTTCTTATTTTGGAGTGTAACTATAGTTTTGTATTCTTGGAGCAGATCAGGAGTCCAGCTAAAAACTCTGAAAGGCTGATTTTGGACCATAGTGAGGTGTGTTTGTATATTGCTGGCTTGATATATTTTTTATATATTGCTGGCTTGACAAAAAATGCTCATACTGTTACAGGCTTTTTAATTATAATACTGAACCTATAAGGGTGGGCTGTGGGGTCTGAGGGGTGTCATGTACTGACAACCGTGCCCCCCTCACTTTTAAAATGGCTGCTTCACCCCTTGTGTCATTTACCAAAAGCTGGAGAGGAGAGAGCGTGCGGCCTGGCGGTCCAGCAAAACTCGGCTTGCCTAGTTTTGTATTCTGACACTACTCAGATACTGAGTTCCACATATTTGAACAGTGTTACAGCAAAAAATGCCCGATTGGCTGTTCATTTGCATAGATTACTATGTCACACAGTGCCAGAAACCACATAAACAAGCTTATCTGAGACTGCGTAATTTTTTTTTCCTGAAAGTTTTGGTAGCTAGTTTTACTTGTGTTATATTTATCGTAATAAGTAAATATGGTTTTAGGCTCCTCCATCAACATTTTCCCTCAATTTAGCCACTATTATTATGCACTGTACTCTTACCTTAGCCAGCATTATTCTAGTCTTTGCCACATCCAGAGGAGTCGTGACAAATGCCGCTACTGCACCTGGAGAAAAGGAAACAAGGAAATGATCAAATAACTGCACATGTATTATCAAATACACAAACCGCCAGTCAAAAGTTTGGATGCAACATAAACTTTGAAAAAATTGACATGACAATTGTATTTTTTCAAGAGATTACAGACGATAATTTTAAAGAAGGTAACAAAGGGATTTGGCTAAATGCAACTTTATACAACAGTTAGTCGTATAGCTGCTGCTGATTCTCCCACAGATTGTATTGCAGCTCTAATCTGCAGTTTGTAAAGAATTAAAAAGTGATTAATGTAAGTGACATCAACAAACAACATGACACCTTTTCCCACTGCACTGCAACACCAATGGGACACGGACAACATCTTTGGTTAAAGTGGACTTTCTGGCCTAAAAATTGCATTTAATGCATTATTTGTCATGTTACGTAATAGTTTGTAGTTCAGCACTGCATCCCTCAGCCTTACTGGTTTGATAGAACTCATGATTTTGTACCCTTTTTGTGTTGCCATCCATCATTGTCCTCTCACTACAATACCCAGCATGCATTACGCAAATACAACATACAATCATTGGGAATAGACCATTTTTACACTTCAGTACTGGATGCAGTGGATGTAGTTATAGTAGGGAAAACATTACAGCAGTGGCCGTTTTTATGAATGAGAATGAGGACTTTACAACCTTATTGAGGACTTTACCTAATTTGTCCTTGAGATGTTCATGTGTTGGAGCAGTTTTTATTTTCAGAGATGAGTAAGACCTACAGTAAAAGTAGACTACTGACGCTGCTTCAGTGCTGAATGGGCGAGGGGTGCAGATTTAAAGAAGGTCAAAAGCTGCGTGTAGTCAGGACTTCATCCGTAAGTCTTTAGCCTACTTATTATCAAATGTTAGGTAGATTATTCAGTGAATTGTGTGGACCGGCTGCAAGGTTCTGTGCAGCAATTGTGTTGATCAGTAGGTTTTTCATAGTCAACGTTAGCGTTAGCATGAGGCTGAAGTTGGCTTTTGGTTAACCAGCTTCTTTTTTTTAGATTTTTCGCCCCATCTCATGGTGCAGCAGTTACTTTGTGGTGCTAGTTTATTTTTTCCCCTCCCACCTTAAATTGCAAAGCAGCTACATACTGATGCCAACAAATTTTCCGTTCTACCTTAAACTGTGTAGCGTGCCTAAAAGTGCCAGAATGTATGTGCTACACCATTTAAGGTGGAATGGAAAATTCAAATAAAAAGCTAACTTTAGCATCATTAGTTATATTACAACTCAAACACTGAAGTAATTAAACATTGTCATGTTGGTTAGCTTACATAGGAACACTGACCTGGCCATTTACAATACTGGACACTGTACAAAACAACATTAACCTTTTCAACTCCTTGAGACCGCCGGTGGTTCCAAAATGCACTTCGTCATATTCTTCATAACTTTCATATTTCATAAGCTACATTCAGAAGGTGGGGGTCGTATGAGAGCTGTAACTGTCTTCCTTCCAGTCAAATAGATGGGTGATGTAATTTTAAACCCTTATAATAAAAGAAGCTGAACTCACAATTCTTTTTTTCTACTGAAAGTCGACCAATTTTTCCACAAATCTGGGCTATAAACTATAAACAGATCTCTTCAGTGATCTGCTCTGTAAAAATTATTTTTATAAAATAATAAAAAGAGCGTCTAACATGTTTGGCTTTCAGCAGTAAATCGTAAGCATATAGCAATATGTATGATTATAAAACACATCTGTTAATTTGAGGGGAGCCTTTAAAAAAAATAAAAATAAAATAAAGATTTACATTTATTTCATTCAGTTACTGAATAATTTGCCTTTGTCTATATTCAAGTAAACATGGACAGCTAAATTAAGCTGACCTTGCTGGGTAACTTTTTATGAGATCCTTAACTTACTTTCACGGTCATGCAGGTAATTCTCAAAGAAACGCTTGTAGCTCTCTTTGAAAATGAAAAATAAACCACCAAATGAACAACGTTTGCGGAAAAAAATAGGTAAATTCCTTAAAAAAGGACATTAAAATAAATGAGTCATCTACATCAGAGATGTATTATAAAGGATGACTTTCACTCAGAAATGCTGCCACAACTGTAATGTCTTCCCTACTACTATGACTTACGCTGCGCCAAATATGGAAGTGTGAAAAAGGTCCATCCCTCCCCAACCGGCGATAACAAAACCTTGGCATATTTACTCATGTACAGTCTAATGAATATGCCCTTGATATCCCCCCCAAACAGCTGTAGTTTCTCAAGACTTCCTCCAACCTTCAAGATACATCATCAGAAGGGGGTTTTCCTAGTCTTTGAACCAGAAAATCTCACTCTAGAGACTACTGCAGGAACACCGTAGGAGGTGAGCAGACATGTTCACAACAGATGTTTAATATAAGATGTGTAAAAGTTTTATTTTGGCCGGAGGATCCCTTTAAATTTTCAAACCAGTTTCTAAACCTTCACACGTTCCAACACACATTTGTATAGTGACGAAAACCTACTTTTCATACTTCACATGCATTTGCCCAGTACTAGAGAAGCAGATGACTCATGTCCTCCATCTTTTTCACTCTCCGTTTTTTTCTTCCCTTCTCTCTTTCTCCTCGTGGCTCAAGGCCCGGCCATTATCGCAGTCGCAGAACATTGACCAGCGCTGATGGCCACCATCGATACAACACATCACACTTCACTTTAAATACTGATGCTCTCAACATTAACATCGTCAGTGACAATAACAAACATCGCCCACCTAAAGCAATAAACACTAAGCGGACGAGGCCGAGGCAGCGTGACATCTGCAATCTGTTCCTACGTTTCTGCACCAGAACTGACGCGAAACAGGATTATTCCTCCTGGCGGTGAAGGCCAGTGTAGAGGATGTAGCAAGCACTCGCACACAGAGTTCCCAGCCCAGACTCAGACTCAGGCTCCAGGTGGAGTGGCCCTCTGCCATGATCCTTCTCCTCTGGGCGCAATGTCCATTTTCCCTCCATTTCTCTCTCTCCCTCTCTTAGTCTTTCAACTCCACTTCTCTCTTTTCTTGCTCTTGCCTGCTCTGTTCAGCTGTCCTCTGTTCCTCACTGAGGCGGCAGAATTGCCGCAAATTACTTCTATAGTTGATTTCTATACACTGTGAACCCTCACTGGCCACTTTATAAGAAACCCCTACCTTGTAGCTCCATCTTGCTAGTGTGTACAGTTAGAGACTGCAGGCCACAGTTCGTGTTAGCTATCCTCTAGCCTTCTTTCAATTGACCACAGAGCTGGTTCTTTTGGGTGGTGGACCACCCTCAAACCCCACTACCATTACAGAACGGTCCACCACTCAAATCATATCTGGTCAGCGGAGGTCCTATGGTGGTCCCGTTCCATTGATGGATTGGGAAGAGGGGAACTGAAAAATTGTTCAGTGTACAGTCCTGTGGAGCCCTTACTGAGAAAAGACAAGAGACATTTGCAGAAGAAGAACATTTGCAAATCAATCAAAGAAGCTGCTGGTGCTCTCAGAACAATGGAGTGACCACCCCAGAGTCCAGACCGCAACATCACTGCATGTGTTTGGGATGACCTGGATGGTGAGAAGCAGAAAATGCAACCAACTTCTAAGACTGAACTTAGAAGATTTCTTTGGAAAACTGAAAGCAAGGCTAGTGAAAAGAATGGAAGCTGTAATTAACCACTATATTTACTGGTTTAGGCTTCTGTGTCATTTTCTGTTAAATACATTTTTTTTTTCTTACTTTATCATTTCCCTTACTGTACTTCATGGTCATTTTGACTGCAAATTGAATTGTGAGGGGTGGTCTCTGACTTTTGCTCATTACAGTATATTATCAAAATTATTTTTGAATATATATTCAAAACTATATATCCATATTATTTCTAGTACTATTTTATCAATATGCTATATTATCCATCTACATTCAAAATGCAGGAATTTCTTCTTTGATAATTACAAAGTATTTGTTTCGGATATGCTTGCATTATTGATAATAAAGCAGAAAGACCATGTCAGTCTTCATCCTCTCAGGGATTTACTTAGCATCTGGTGATGCTTCTGGACACATCAGTGATGTTTCTGGACGGATCAGTAATTTGATGTTGCTGGAACAAAACCTTGTATCTCCAAATGGTAAATTTACAGAAGAAGGAAAAAACCTTTTCTACTTTTAATGTAAGTCAATGGAACCAGACGTTTTTCCAAGTAATTTTGAGCCATTTCTTTTGGTCCATTCATCATGATATTTACACACAATGTAAACAACAACAGGCCTTTTCAAATTATGCCAAAAACTCAAAAACGTCAAAAATGGAGATACAAGGTTTTGTTCTGACAGCAGCACAATGTTTTTACAGAGATATTAATAATTAAAAATAACAATAACACTAGTGACACTTTTGTATCGAGTAATTTTGAGACAGACCCTAACTCTTAAGCAGACCTGCCAGCAAGCAAAGTGATAGCGTGTGAGTTCAGGCACCAATTTCTCAAAATTTCTGCATAATTAAAATCAGTAAGATGCAAACAAAGCCATTCAGAGTGGTTTGGTGTGAAATGCTCCGTTCTAGAGAAATTTACCGAATCAGAATTGTTCACAGTGGTGGTGAACCGGACTGAGAAGTTGGAAGAGTTTAACGCCTCTAAAAGCTCCCTCACTGAAAGCTATTATATAAAATGGTTATGTGTTATCTGATGGGAGAAGGGTTTAGGCTAAATTATATTAAAACACATTCATGATGGAGGGGTAGCTAGAGGGCATTTAAGGCAAAACAGTCCCCAAAAACAACTTCAGTTTATTCAGTTTCAGCACCATTTTAGCACTATTAACACTGCAGAGAAAAAAATCAGAAGACGTGTTAGGTTCACTGGTGGTTTTAGATAGTGAATCAAATGGCCATATTTGTGTTCTGGACATCAAGACCCCTGGTTCCCATCACCACCACTGTAACGAAATTGGAGTTGGTAAGTTCCTCTAATGAACCATTTCACATCAAACCACTCTAAATGACTTTGTTTACCCCGGAACTACTGATTTTTGAAAAATCTAAGGCAAATAAATTGAATTATGCAAGAAATAAATCGAACACCACACAACCCCCCCTTCCCGTGGTTATTTTCCACATGGTCATCTGAATGAGAGGATTCTGTTACCAGCACAGGCCTTCATACGTAACTGAATATTATCATTACTGATTACTATTAAATCTGACATTCAAATACTGGTGTAGTTTATTCGCCACGTACAGACTGATTGATTGATTATGCCTGTGATGTTTATATCCATCTCTATCTCTCAGTCTTAAACTCCGAGGCTGCCTCTGGTTGGCGTGTGGCAGCTGATCCGACCTGTGAGGAATTCGTGAGGAATGAGGATGGGTGAAGTTTATGCATGACCTTGGCTTGGCCGCCTCTCTCTCTCTCTCTCTCAGATGAGGCTAATCCCACACACCTGCAACAGCTCCACACACTGCAGCCTGCCAAGAGTCCAGCCGCTCCCCCTGCCTCCTCCACCATACAGTCTACAGAGAGAGAGAGAGAGAGAAAGAGAGAGAGAAAATTGGGGATTACTGTAGTAACAGACACATGTAAAAAAACTCAAAGCCCATGGGCTCGGCCGGACGATGGGAAACAGACAGAGGAGCCATCTTTACATCCAGAGAATGCTGATGTCATCTGTTCATTTTCCCATGGAAGACAGGGAAAGAAAGAGCGAGAGCAACGGACCTAAAGAAAGAGAGAGAGCAACCTAGCAAAAGAGAGAGAGAGCGAGAGAGAGAGAGAGAGAGAGAGCGAGAGAGAGAGAGAGAGAGAGAGAGAGCGAGAGAGAGAGAGAGAGAGTGAGAGAGAGAGCGAGAGAGTGAAAGCTCTGCAGAGAGATGAGAGTGACGAATGCAGGCCAGGTGTGCGTGTTTATTGTGATTGTAAGTCGTTCGTGCTGCTTCGGGCTGAGGTGCAGTTGAGCAGGTCTGACTGGATCTCTGATAATTACACAATCTGTTCTCATTACTGAACAAAGCACTGAGGGTTTAGATCTGGAGCAGCAGTAAAGCTGTAAAGTAGACAAACAGTACAATGCTCAGCGTTTACGTCGGCGTATTCTGCTGGTATGTCAGTGCTGTGTTAAGACACACAGTCGTTCTCAAAGGTTTGAACACCAGTCAACTCAGGTTGGATCAGGTTCAGATAAAATTGTTTTGGGCTAGGATCGGGGTAGGGTGGAGGTCGGGCTAGGGTTGGGGTTGGGTGGAGGTCGGGCTAGGGTTGGGGTTGGGTGGAGGTCGGGCTAGGGTCAGGGTAGGGTTGGGGTCGGGTTAGGGTACCGTTAGGGTTGGGCTAGGGTCGCACTAGCGTTGGGGTTGCGCTAGCATCGGGGTAGGGTCGGGGTTGGGCTAGGGTCGGGTTAGGGTTGGGGTCAGGCTAGGGTCCAATAGGGTTGGGGTCAGGCTAGGGTCCAATAGGGTCGGGGTAGGATTGGGTACAGTTGGGGTAGGGTCGGGGTAGGGCTAGGATCGGGTAGGGGTTGGGCCAGGGTCGAGGTAGGGTTGAGTTGGGCATGAAAATTCTTTAGTCCAGTTAGGACCAAAATTTCAGACCCACTTAATGCACTATACAGAAAACAAACAGAAATATGGCTTTATGTTTTTTAAATAAAAAAAGTGAAAAAAAAAATTTAAAAACCCCACAGGCCATATTACATTTTGTCTTTTCCCAATGTGTTAAATTGTTAAATTCAGTCAATAAACAATAACTGTGCATTAAAATGTGCAGAAGTGTGTGCAATATTCAAAAGTTTGCCCGAATTTTGCACATGACTGTCCATCTTTGGAGATTTATACATCATGCATGTAAACATGCAGGGCTCAGTTTTAGGCCCACTACTAATTTCAATAAAAAAGTCTCAAGGTTTACCCAGGAGCCTTACCTTTTTCTCCGTCTCACGGTTGTGAAGGAATAAACCTCCAAAAAAGTTGGCACAGTGTGCAAAAAGCAAATAAAAACAGAAAGCAGCCCTAAATCAACCTACTTTACAACTAAAGTTGTAAATCAACTTTGACCTGTCTTTAAACAAAAGTACAATGATATCTAATGCTCTACCTTATCAACTCAATCTGAAATTTATGCCACACGTTCCAAAAAAGTTGGGCAATTTAAGATTAGAAACGGTGCTGAATATAATCCAGACTGAGAACAATGAGCCTCATTCACTAATATCTTCCTGAGTTTTAAATTAGTCTTAAGTTCGTTCTTAAGAAAAGTCCTAAGAAAAAGTCTACATCAGATTCATGACGTGTTCTTAAACCACAGAACTGTTCGCACCTTTATAAATTCCAAATAAGAAAATATCAGTAAATATCAGAATGTTCATAAAAAACTGCGCAAGTGGGTTTTAAGGTGAAATTTCTTCTTAAAAACTGTTGGTGAATGAGGCTCATTGTCTCTCAATGAGCGACTGCAAGGATTTAAGGTATTTTATCATCTAAAGCGCACTACATCATCAAATGATTGAAGGAATCTGGAGAAATCCAGAAACCACAACTGATTGCCCATGACCTTCAATCCCTCAGGCGGCACGGCATTACACCAGCATGCTTCGGTGATGCATATCACAACATATTCAGGAATACTCTGTTAAACAATGTCAATAAACAATATTCATCACTGCATCCACCAATGCCAGTTAAGACTGTACTACGCACAGCGGAAGCCATAAGTCAACCATGTCTAGAAACGCTTCAGACTCTGCCGCTAACTCTGAACTCAGGCTCATCTGAAATGGACCGATGCATGGTGGAAACGTGCACTGCGGTCTAACGAGTCAACCTCTGAGATTGTTTGTGGAAATAATGTTAATCTCGGGCAAAGAATAAAAGGACCATCCAGATTGTTACCAGCGTAAAGTTAAAAAGACGCTTTCATTAAAGCATCAAATACATACATCATCTAAACCGCTTATCCTTCTGGGTCGCGGTGGGGTGCTGGAGCCTATCCCAGCTGTCATTGGGCGGAAGGCAGGATACACCCTGGACAGGTCGCCAGTCCATCGCAGGGCTCATATAATAACGATTAATAATTAGATTGTGTTGGTGTGTTAGCACTGCGTTAGAGAACTCCATTGTGCTGGTATGTTAGCATTGAGTTGGTGGGTGTAATATAACTGTGTTGAAGTGCTGCACTACGCTGGTGTGTGTTAGCATGTGCTCTGTGCTGGAGGGCTGCTGGCCTGCAGACGATCGGCTGATTGCTCAGAGTGGAAAGCAATTGCAGAACAGCATGAAATCATTATAAATATTTTCTTAAAGGCTACAACCCCCCCGTGAGTCCTTTTCTCCACACAGGAGAACACACACAACCTCTCTCTCTCTCTCTCTGGCCTGTGCAGCAGGCTGGATCATGTGTGTTTCATTAGCTCTCAGATTAAAGTGAAGACTTTGTTTTCCACATCAAAGTTTCCCCCCTGTTGGAGAGCATCCTCTCTCTCTCTCCTCTCTCTCTCTCTCTCATACAAATTAGAGACAAGCCTGGTCGGTCCACCAGGGCTGACCTCGACCATGATACCTACACCATAATAACCTTTGACCAGGGCATGCTGGTGTAATAGGTAATTTCCTCAACATCACTGCGGTTGTCCTGGAAATGACCGACTGCTCCTCTAATGCTCCAGACTGGACACCAACCTCCTACCCACCACCCCCTTCTGCTTTGGCCAGGAGCATTTAACACCCCATCCGTGGGTTTCTGGCACCTCTGACATTTGAAACTGGAGCGTTGGGATTAGTGTGGATATCTGGGAATTTCTCAATAGACTGCTAAATGTTTACTAAGTTAAAATAGTAAACATCTGTATTGAGCTCAACAACTAAAAACCTAGCTGTGGCGTAACTAACATTAATATGGTCACCATGACCCACACTTGACTAGTCTATGCAGGTCCACCAACCAATCATGCTCCACTAAAAGCCTTATTTTGTACATGATTCTATGCTGGTATGTAGCAAAGAATGCATAGGAACTAAAGTTTGAGTGACCCGCGCACTGGTTGCCATGCGCCAGGTATAAAAGACACATAGGAGGGTTACATGCATCACTCTGTATTTAAAGAATGTGCTGTACGTTATGGGAAGATAAATGATTCAGTGACGCTTTTCTTCATCTTGTCATCATATCTGTACTTCAATCAGCTAAACAGTCAGTTTATTTAATTTTCGACTACTTCACTTACAGCACTGTCGCCTCACAGCAAGAAGGACCTGGGTTCGATTCCCCAGCCGGGTAACCAGGGTCTGTGTGGAGTTTGTATGTTCTCCCCATGTCTGCATGGGTTTCCTTACACAGATGTGATGTACAGCAGTATGTTTAAAATTCTATATGTATCTATATGTAACATGAAAAATTAAGTCTTACAAAACTTCTTATGATAATATTACTTTCATTGATGACAGAAAGCAAAACAGATGATTTCAGCAGCTGGGCAACCCCCCCCTTGCTCACTGCCACACATTTTTGAAGGCCAGAACAAAACAATCGACGGCCAGGTCTCTGCTTTAAAGCACCTAGATCCAGATTAGAAGCAAAAAAACCTGGACATGCCTAGAAATGGTGCACGTTTCATTTTATTTTTTTTTATTTAACTTCTAAGGCCATTAAGAACAATTTTTAATGTTGAGTCTAGTAAGATGATGGTAAAGATTAATAACAAGATAGTGAAGATAAATAACAATAACAACACATAATACACATAACACAAACGTAAAAAAAAAACAAAACAAAAAAAATCAAATAATTACTTGCAAGCAAAATAAGTATGACTTAAAATATCGTTTTCAGACTGCTAGATGGTGCACATTGAAGACTAGGATGTCAGTGAGTTTCAAAAGGCCGAAGAAAACAAAAGGACGTCTGAAATCACACTGGATTTCTGGATTTCTGTGTCATCTTGTCATCTATGCTTTTTAAGGCCATGCAAAGGCAGTTAGAGAGAGAGACAGAGAGAGAGAGACAGAGAGAGAGAGAGAGGGGGAGAGAGAGAGAGAGAGAGAGAGAGGGGGAGAGAGAGAGAGAGAGAGAGAGAGAGAGAGAGAGAGAGAGAGAGAGGGAGGGAGAGAGAGAGAGAGAGAGAGAGAGCTTGAAGACTCTGATATTCCACTGGCTCTGCACAGATGGCTGGGAGAGAACAAGAGAAGGAGAGAATGAGGGAATGAGGGAATGTCTTTGAAGGCGTGTCAAAGAGAAGCCAATGAATGACACTTCTTATTCCGTTTGAGGGGGCGAACACTTAACACTTGACGCTCACACACAGCTGCGAGCGGCGTCATCCTCCAGTGCATAGTCTCCTCTCTTTCTCTCTCTCTCTTTCTCTCTCTCTCACTCTCTCTCTCTCTCCCTCTCCCTCTGCACTACCACAAATCATTTGATACATACCGTCTGTCATATCGCATCATATCAGTCCACCATCTGAGGCCAGCTGCCTTTTACATTGTGTGAACATTTCATAATGAATGGACCAGTAGAAAAGCTCAAAAATGACTTTTTAATAAAATCACATGTTCGTACACATTAAAGAACTTTCCCATAATGAATTCTCGTACGTAGTCAGCGTTTTGGAGGTGCAAGGGTTTAATACGACAGCGAGTTAGATATTATGGGGATTACAAATTACATTTTTATGTATATATGTGTATATTTCTGCGTGATGAATGGACCAATAGAAATGCATCAAAATCACATGGAATAAAACCTCTTTACATTAACTTACATTCAAATTTTAAAATGTTTTTGCCTTCTCCTGGACAGGTGCCATTTTAGAGATACATGTTTTTCTTGGACAGTGTCAATATGCATTGGTGAAGACTTGATATGCAAATGAGTAAGCAAATCACAACAGTTTTTCATCAGACTAACCAATCCATATGGGCCTGATTAGGGCAGATTGCATGGCCGATACTGATACTAATTTAGGGTGCAAAAAATACGTCTGATATAATTTTAGACTTTCCTTTTAGATTAGACCAACCAATCCTGAGCTGTGCAAAAGTCAGAGACCACCTGCTCATTTATTAAATACTCCAGCCAAAACAGCCGCTGAGTACAAGTTATCAAGAGTGTGATAGAAAAGAAGGGAACATACGTGTAAAAAAAAAATTCACAGAAGCCCCCCACACTACGTATAATCTCAAATCGATCTGTATTTAATTCATTCATTCTTTACTTTTGTGCACTCTACTGCCACTTTTACTCTTCCATCCATTCTTAAAACCAACAATTTATAGCCAAAATATTTCCAAGGAGGCTGGATATGATAGTCCACTTGCACAAGGCTTAAAAAACAAAAGTTTAAAAAATTAACTTAAAAAAATTATTAAAAGAAACAGAGAAAATGGGCCTCATAACCACCACCTGGAAGACTTGGTAGACACCAAAACTGCCCCCATCAGATAAACAGCACTTAAAGCTTTCATCTTTGAGAGAGAGGAGGAAATCAAGCTGCTTCAGATCTGAAAACATCCACAGGTGTTTCTGTCCATCCTTCCACTGTGAGAGGACAACTCAGCGCTATGTGCCTGAAAGGATGTGTAGCTACCAAGAAGCTCTTATTGAGAAAAGAAATAGACAAGAATGATAAAAAAGCACTAGAACAGTAAAACAGGACATCTTTAATGTGGAGTAAGGCTTTATGGGCTGATGAGTCTAAATTTGGGATTACTTGGATGGAGAGAAGCAAAAAATACAACCAACTTCTAAGACTGAACTTTACAGGTGTGGGAAAATATCCCTGCAGATTTCTCTGAAAAAACTGAAAGTGAGTCTCTTGAAAAGAATGGAAGCTGTAATGAAGGTAAAGTGTGGACACATCAAATACTTAACCATCTGTAGAAGTAATTTTCCGCTAAATTTATGGTTTTTGCTTTTATTCTTGGCACTAAACGTGAATAACTTGCACTTAATGGTCATTTTGACTGGAAATGACATAAACGGCCTCTGACTTTTGCACATGTATATCGTGTGGGCTACAGTCCAGAGGGAGTGCTGTGTAGGTGTTTTGTCACATCTTGAGTTGATCAGTCTGTGTTTGATTTACCGGTGAAAACACTGCAATTGCGATATGCAGGAGTAAAAGCGCATCCTAATACTTCGTCCATACTGTGGGATATTAGTGTGAACGTATAAGATGTTTGAGGCCACTCTATGAGCTGCTGAAGGTATCAATCTCCTCGGCCACTGGACCCAAAGCGCTAATGGAATTTTCTGCTCTCGCCACAGAGACGTGATGTCACCCTGGCTTTTCAAAAGAGAAACGGCTTCTCAGTGGCCCGGGCCAGAGGACAGAGAATAGAGAGAGGAGAGAGAGAGAGAGAGAGGTGCCGGGACGTGGATCAGGGCACTGGTGACGAATTACGAGCGAGTTTAATCACAGCTGGGGCCACCGTCACAGCCCGGACGCCATCCGCTGATTCACCGTGGAGAAGAGGAATATCCGGCCAGTGCGGCCGTAAATGTGCCCCGTTATAAACAGGCCATTATTTTTTTATTACACCATTACAGGGCCAATTAGACGGGGAGGGGGTAAAAAAAAAAATGAAGAGAATAACAAAGACAGAGAAGGAAGCACTGTAGAGAAGACACAGACACTGAAAGATCAATGAAAAGAGACAGACTAAGAGATTATGACACATACCTTTAAATATTCCCAGAGAGGAAACTGCACCAGAGAGAATGGGATCTGAAACAGAAGCAAAGTTTGATCTGTTAGAATCTTTAACCACAATGGAATCCTAAATATATGATACTTTTCAAATAAAATATTAAATATATTCATATATTAAAATAACTTATTCAGTGT